>NW_023474155.1:0-3558 GCF_013731165.1 Rhagoletis pomonella
GTCAAGTATAATAAGCAGCGCCGTAAGTAAATATATTTACTTTCCTTAGCTTTCGAAAAATACTTCCAACCTGCCGAAATTTTCGATTTTTTTTTTTCGGTAGACGTAGCTATTCAATTCCCACTTTTTCGCGTAATACGAGCTACCAAATCGTCATGCACATCGGCAACAGTTACCGATACCCCCCGTTTTTTTCATTATTTATAATGTGTACTTATTGATCTTGCATTACAGCCGATAGTTTTCGATAGTCTTTAAACATCGATGGTATTTTTGTAAAACTCAAACCATCGATATATCAATAGTATCGTCGATATTTTTCCAACTCTACGCAGACGTATTGCGATGAACATGATGCCGGTGGAGATATAAATAATATTTTCGCAACTTTTCATACCCTTCCTCCCGTAAACTGTTTTTCCCTTTATCTAGCCCGCGCTCGCACTATCGCTGATGCGCGGGCAAAAAAGTGCCCACCTCTGGTATAAAGGAAAGTCGAGATTCTCGAAGACTACTGATCAGATTTTGACGAGATTTTCTCTAATACACTCTGTATCGATAGGAGAGTGACCTTTTTTACCTCCCTTTTATTAGCTCGGGATGTAACTATGTAATAAAGATGCAGCGATTTCTATTCTCAAGTTACATACCTGATGACAGTACGAATGGAAATTATAATAGCGAGGTTTTAGTTATTTCAACTATAATTTTATTTACTGGGATTTTTAATAACCTGTCTAAAAAACTATTTCATCCGCACCGTTCGTTGGATTACAAAAAGTGAGGCGTCACATGAAAGCGATTGGCCTCTAGAAAAGCACTAATGCCTTATTTTTTTGAATAGGGTTGCCACTTGTTAAGAAAATTACTATATTCAATCCTAATGAGTGAAGGCATCAGTTCTGCACCGTCACTGTCAAATGAAAAGACAGCCTTTAGATGTGTAATAATGTATTATTTTTCTGAGTAGGGTTGCCACCTGTTTAAAAACTATAAGATCTTCACCGTTGGCTGGATTACAAAAAATGAGGTGTCGAATGAAAGGGATTGCCCTCTAGATAAGCAGAAATGTTTTATTTTTTGAGTAGGGTTGCCACCTGTTAAGAAAATTACTTTATTCATTCTTAGTAAGCGAAGGTATCAGTTCTGCACCGTCACCATCAAACGAAAATACTTACAACCCTATTCTGCAACTCTTTCATATTCGGAGTTTGCTACGAATCGTAGAAATAGTATGCTGCAATCCGAATCGTATTTTCGAACTTTCGAAATTCGTAACAATAGCATGCCTAAAAACGAACGAGTAAGCTTTTTTGCGTAGTTTTGCACGAAAACAATTCTGTGTCGGAGGCGAGATAAAAGATGTAAATCGGTGTGTGGGTTATAATCAGTGTTGCCAGAACTTTTTGGGCCGACCGGCTAGATTGGCAAAAAAAAGCGGCTAAAAACGGCTAAAATGTTTTAGTGAAAATTCACATGCTTTATTTAAATAAATCGCATGAAACGAAAGACTAGTTAACACCATTAATTTATATCGAGTGTATATTCCTCATCATCAAATGAATCACTATTGTATATATCACCTGAATTCATTAATTTTAAGAGATCGTCATCTACAGTAAAATTATGGCAGCATTTTTCTTCAAGTTTTAAACCGTATCTTATATATGTATAAAATAGCGTTTAACGTTTTAACGCACATTGGATTTCTTTGCTTAGTTTTTATTATATTCATTGAACTAAATATTCGCTCTACTTCTGCATTACTTATAGGCAAAACAAGAAAACTAAAAACTAGGTTGGAAAGGTCAGCAAAAGGGTTTTCTCCTAGGGCATTTCGAAATTGATAAACTTAAAATTTTACAGTTGAGTCTAAATTACTCCAGGTATGTAACGTTAACCGTTGCCATTGCATCTCTATGGATGTTATTTCGTCGGCATTATATTTGTTTTTGTTGCTGTAGTTGAACAAATACTTTTGGTTTAATTACTCTTAATGCATTTCCAACCGAAAAAAAGTAAATTTTTTTAGTGTGGCAATATTTGAGGGGGGCGTTGGCGTAATTCCTTTATTAAAGTGATAATAAAATAGCGACCATTTTCTCGAATTATTTTCTCGGCTTCGTGGTCAAAAGCGTTTGTGCTTACTTTTGTTTTTAAATACTCTTCAAAACTGTGATAAAACTGAGGAAATGGAGCAAGGTATGGTTCCAACGGGGAGCATATAGGATCAAATGTGTCCGCGCTAATAACCACTAGAGAGGATAGATGCGAAAGTAAAGCATTGAGTTCATTAAAAATCTTCATTGGGTCTGCATTATTGCTTTCGAACAACTTGTTTATTTTTTGCACCTGAAAATTAGGCAAATAGTAAAATCGGCTAAAAACGGCTAACTTTTTTTTACAAACCGGCTAACAAATCGGCTGCCGGCTAGATCGAATTTTCTCCGGCTAGTTGCTATCAAAACCGGCTAAATCTAGCCGGAAAACGGCTAAAATGGCAACGCTGGTTATAATCCCCAAGCGCGGCCGAAGGCAGAATCAAGCGCAATAGGTGGTGGACCTAACAAAGTGCGTGTTTTCAATGGCTTGGAAGAAGCTGTTGTTGCATTAACTGGATTGGGAACCAGTTCTTCAGGCATAGGAAGAGTTTTGGCTTGTGGTTCAACAATTCAACCAGAAGCTGATATAGATGCGCCCATGGTTACTATGCCCGACAGCTCCGCATATCTATGTGAAATCATTCCCATAGCGCGCCCTTATTCCGCTGCTATAATTGCAAAAGCAATAGAATACATAGTTTCCTGCAAAATAAGTAAAATCAAACAATTTTACTATTAATAAGTGTTTCATGAGTGTTTTTTAATTCCTTTCCACTTTGTTTTCCTTCATTCAGCTGAATTCGAAAAACAACTGATAGCTGGCAATGCTACACCATGATAAAAAAATAGGAAGGTAGAACCGCTGAGAAAAAATTTTTCAAATTCTTGGCGTTTGCAAGCAATTTAATTTTAAAATTTTACACACAAACTCACACACACATTCTCATTTTCAAACTCAAACAACAACAACTTTGAACAATTCCTTTTTTTTTAATCTCAATTTTATACGATTTTAAAATGTTGGCCAACTTAAAAAAAAAATCATGGCCGACGCATTGAGAGAACGGTTTTACCTTACTATGCTTTTATCATGTGCTGCACATGGGGTTAGCCTCTTGATGTACAAAAATATATATTTTTCTTTGAGTAGGGGTATTATCTTTAGTGCTTATAATTTCTATAGGATTGCCACCTGTCTAAAAAACTAATAAGCTCCTTGCGTTGAATTTCAAAAAGTGAGATATCAAGTGAAAACGCTTGGCCTGTAGATCTGTAGATCAGTGATGGGCACACTAACACTATCACATTTTGAGCATGTGTTAGTGTCTTTTGCGAGAGCGAACGACTCAGCCATTCCATCGATTACTTCAGTTGAAACCAGGAGGTTATGCGCGCACGATTCTGGAATCCAAGAAAAGCGCAAGCACAGCACCTCATTTTCAACAAAAACTGCGCG
>NW_023474156.1:0-3558 GCF_013731165.1 Rhagoletis pomonella
GACATTGGCTGCCAAAAATTGGATTTGCTCACACAAGCTCTTGGCTCAATCCTTATCCATTCGTCCTGAAATATGCTAGCCAGAAATGCGATTACTTTTTAAAAGAGAGAACCATTTTGAAATATGAGTGTTTTTACGCTCTATAAAATAATTTCTACAACTTCACATACGCGGTTTTGCATTTTGTTGATACGCGGTTTTGCACTTTAAACGACGATATGTTCTATGAAGAATAAGCAATGCCACTTGTTTTAATTCTGGATAGTTTCGTATCGTCTATTCCTTTTTTAATTTAACAGTTTTTTTTTGTGTTTAAAATGCAACTGGTTAGGGGGAATTCACACAGTTTTTATGGGGAAAAAAATGTGGCATTCAAAAGCTATTAAAAATTAAGTAAAATATTTAGTAAATTACAAATGTATGTTTAGTTATAGCTTTAATTTTAATGATAAAACTCAGAAGTAATTATATATCAAATATAAATTTGAAATTTAAAAATAAAAATTTTTTCCAGATTTTTATTTGAAAAATTAGAAAACAATATTTTCAACATTTTGAAGAATCTTAAATTATTAATATTAAAACAATAGTAAAATGATCACTAATTTTTTTAATAAAAGACTCTTCCCTTTTGAATTTTAGAGTTTCTGTTGTTTTGTTTGGAAAAATCTCTGGCAACACTGTTTGTTTAGCGATATAACGTGATTTTCTTTAAACTATTCAAAAGCTATTAAAAAATAAGTAAAATTTTTAGAAAATTGTAAATTTATGTTTAGTTATAGCTTTAATTATTACCTTCCTTTTATTAGCTCGGGATGTAACTATGTAATATTGATGCGAATAAAAGATGCAGCGATTTCTATTCTCAAGTTACATACCTGATGACAGTACGAATTATAATAGGGAGGTTTTAGTTTTTTAAACTATAATTTTAATAACAAAATTCAGAAGTAAAATTTTTCCAGATTTTTATTCAAAAAATTAGCAAAACCCAAATACATATCTACCCCGCTGCATCATACACAGTCGGCTAACACGTTTACTCGCACGCCTTAACTTAAAAGTCATATAATTTCAAAGTAAATAAATATTGGCGTGGAAGATTTTTACACAGTATTCCTTATCCACATATATATTGCTTTCTTCATGTCTATAACAATTTAAGAATGAATTTCGAGTGTGCCAATAAAAATTGTAAAAATAGAATTTTAGTTTCTCAAAACATAGTCATCTTTTGCTCAATGCAATGTTTTAATTTGGTGGAACATTAGTTTTATTACATTAAATTCATTCATTTTGGCAAGAAAAACATTTTTACGGTTTAAATAGTTTTAACATTTTGAAGAATCTTAAATTATTGATATTAAAAAATAGTAAAATTTCAAAAATTACAAAATGGCTGTCACAGACATTCTGCATGCTGTTAATTTTTTGAATTTGGGGGCACAATCTTGAAACTTCACACATACGTTGAATCCATTGGCAACGTCCATTGCCTCAAACATGAAAATTCTATTTGAAAACATCTAAAAGTTATTAAAAAACCATTATGACCTTTTCGAGTAATGAAAAACTGAGTAATTTCGGTACTTTTTCGCCCAAATAAACGTTTAAAGTCTAAAATTGTTCAAAGACTTGATTTATTTTTTATTGTACTAGTTTTTGGAACTCCATTTGATTGAAATAAATGCAAGAAGAATGCTTTAGCATTTGTTCTGCCGAGAGAACGGAGTGACTCTTAAATTATTTAAATTATTACGGGCCCGGTTTGAAATTCGTTTAATGATGGCTGAATGTTCAATTGCTTACGAATAAGATTTCTTAAATCGTAAGCAAGTCTTCTTAACAACTTATTGTTTTGAGCTTTGTTCGTTGAACCCCAAAATGATACTCATTAAATTATCTAAATAAGTGTTTTGAAGATATAGGTAAAGACCCTATTTATATGACGATTTCGGAGTTAGTGCCGAAAGTATGCGGAAATATAATTTTGCCTGTGTTTAGATACTAGCCTTTAGAATAAAAAAAAAATAAAGTTTTAAGAACGCATTTCTATTGTTTTTTTTTTGTTGTGTTTTGTTAGGATTTAGAGTTTTCGCTATTTTGGCTTGCCTGTATATTAGGTTGGTTCTTAAAAACATAAATATCATAGCGAACCGATTTATTTTTTTCTTTGTACAAAATAAAGAAATCCATGAAAATTTAAAAATTGTAAAGGGAATTTTAGGGGCCGTTAACAGGTTTTAAAAAAATTAATTATTTATTTTTAAATCACAACGATTCGACAAAATTTTAAGTTTGATCAGCTAAATATAACTCAGCGCGCTTGTGAATTTATGTGAATAGGTTTCATAATATTTATGTCAGATTTGTCAGAATTCAAGTAAAAGTTTTGTCGAATTTTTGCGATTAAAAGAAATTAATTTTTCCAAAGTTGTTTGACATTTTAAAATTTTCGTGGTTCTCTTTATTTGGTATGTATAATAAAATATTTAGCTGTTGATATTTTAAGACCAACCTAATGTAAAATTGTGTTAGTTTTATATAGTTTAATCGGGATTTTTGTGGAACATGATCCAATTGTCAGAGCAAATTTTGACTTTAGATGCGAAAATATTCACTTTTTTCCAAACCCATGTATGGTCGGCTGAGCCGTTTCGAAGACCCAAATGGTTGAAGAATGCCCAATAGTAAAAGTTAAAAGTAAAAAAATGTATCGAAACCAAACAATTTTTAACAAACAAACAACCAAACCAAACCAAAACTATTTTTAAATAATCGTTTCGTAAATTAATCGTTTATCGACCACTTTGATTAATCAAATTAACAATTAATTCAATCTATCCAATAGTAGATTAATCACAAATTTTTCTGATTAATAAAAAAAATTTTCAATCAAATTTGTGTGAATAAATGCTTATTAAAAATTTTAATGAGCTAAAATATTAGTCAATTAATTGATTAGTCTAAATTTTAATCAAACAGTTTTTCAATTTCCTAATTAAGAAATAAATAATTCTTCTGTAAGCAGATCGCTTATTCATCAGGTATGAAACAATTAAACAAAGGCAAAACAAACCCTAATCTATATAAAGTTGCAAAAAGATATCTTCAATACTCTTTTAATATAAAAGCTAAAATTTGTATACTTGCGACCGACTTGTAAACATATATTTCTTTGTTAAAATTTTATCGATATTTTTTCCAATAATTTTCGTACTGTTAAGAATAAAAAGTATTTTTTTTACTTACTTTGTGGTTATGATATGCTTTTTGAACGCCTACGACGTCAAGACTGTGCGTAATTGGCAAATTGCTGCTTTGTGACTGCCTTTACAGAATTGAGAACTTGAGCAACAGCAGTTTTTGATTTTTGTTGCACTTCCAGGAGATTAATTCGAAAAAATATTTTTAGTCCAATTTTACAACTAAACAATTCAATTAGCAAATTTCCAAAACTTTTTTCCTGAGTAACTTTGTGCGAGAGGCACATGCAAATTTTTACTTTGTTTTTTTTTTTTGTTTTTTGTTTTTAGTTTTTCGTTTTGGTTTTTCTTG
>NW_023474157.1:0-3557 GCF_013731165.1 Rhagoletis pomonella
TATGCGTCAGACAAGAAAATACCGTCTCGCCTGCGAAATAATATCGAGTCAATAAATGAATTGGCAACGGCTGCCACCAACAAACGATGTTGATGGTGGTTAAGATACTACAACAAGCCAACGCAACACGCAAGAGTGGAGTATAAACAAACAAGTTCACATGGGAGTAAATAAAGTGAATATATGCAGGCATGTGTATGTTAACAGTTGGCTTGTATGTAAATATGTACATACATACATATGTATATAATTTGGCTCACATATGAATGAATTTTGCCATGCATGACTCATAGCTTTCGTGACAGCTCGAAAGGAGTAAATAGTAGGAACAGCAACGGCTGAGAATATGTGGCAAAGAAGAGGAAGGTGCAATGGGGCAAACTTTAACTCAGAGTGTATTTATTTGCCGACTGTGACTTATATTTCAGTACAGCTTTTGTCCACCAGAGAATGGTGAACCATGCTTTAGGTTTGGTGCCACATGCATCCCACGCGTTGCAGCAGGCAATCAGCCAATATGCCACAAACTTGTTAGACACAGGAGAGTTGGCTTTCAGTGGGTTTTGCTACCCAGTGAAGTGAATGAATTAAATAGATCACCGAACTTAACTTTTAAACCCAACGTCTCTATTCAAAGAGACTAAATTGACGTCAGCATCGAAAGCAGCAAGCAAAACGAAAAGTTTTCAAATAAGATTTGCGTGTTTCCTGTTTTTCAGTTTTTCAGTTTTGGTGTACTGGGTACTCACACTTGGTTGCATGGCTTTCCAGAAGAATCGACGTGGCCCATTGGAAATGCGCACATATGGTCACTAAGCAAACGCAAACGAATTTATTTCGCAGTTTTGTTTTCTTTACGATTATTTTATTCAAATGACTTCGCTGTGCCCCGAGTCGCTGCAATTGGATGCCATTCGACGCGTGTTTAATGTCGCCAAATGTATCTTATTTATAACACAGCGTATGTATGTTATGTTATGCATGTGTAAATGAGCTTGTGAGTGAGCAGCTAAACTAATGGTGATCAGTTGGTGATCGTAGTTCTTAGATACATACATACATATGTAGATTTCAATGTTCATTAATTGTTCGTAAATTAAACAAAGTAAACAACAATCAGCTGTGACATAAGCGTACGAACGCTCTCAATTGTGTAATGCTTTGACCACTGCATTGGGTAATGGTAGCGAATACATAAAGCCACTACTTTTTTGAGTCTTCGAAAACGAACTTATAGTTAAACAACTGTTTATTTGATTAAACGTTTTTTTAACATTAGGAAACAAATTTCAATCCATGTACGTTCTTTAGCCGCATCCAAATAGATTAGATTAGGTTGAAGTGGCTGCTGGTAGACACACCAGCACACTTAGACCCACCATCGGACCCGTTGTGGTACCGCAAGGAATGTCGTAAACAGAAGTGCCTCCTAAATGTATGCTTTAATATTGATACCGAATCAAAGAAACGAGAAAAGCAACTTTTCGAGGATAAGATTTGAAGCCCTATTCCCACGCCAATGACAAAATTCAGCAGTTGAATACTGTCTTCAGTACTGCGCTTAAAACTATGCCACAAATTGATTGATTAAGTACGCCACAATAATGACACAATGTTTTAGGCGCAGTAACTATGACAATAGGCATACGATGAATTGTTTCAATGAAGTGGGAATAGGGTAATTATGAATATGTACATGAAGGACGGCATAAAGCTTATATCAAAATAGGGCCAAATATAAAGACATGTAAAGGCAAAGATGAAGGTAAATTTAAATACTTAATAGAAGGATAAAGGTGAAGGTGAAAAAATAAAGATAGAGATTCAGATAAAAATAAGCATAAGGATAACGAAGCAAATAAAGAAAGCCATAAAAAAAAGGATACCGATTGAGACAAATACGTGGATAGAGAGAGCGATAGAGTTGGAGATAAAGATACGAAAATAGAGATACAACTGAAGAGTAATAAGTGTTATGCCATGCTATGTTGCTCACCTCACTTCACCTCATCTTACTTGAACTCACCTCAACTGCTGTCAACAAACCTCCATTTACTCCACCTTAGCTCAGTGAAAAAAAAATCACAAAAAAATGTATGTTTCAGTTGTGAATCGATCAATTTATAACAGGAACCAAGTACCGGTTTTGGTTTAGTTCTGCACGAGAACGATGTGATGTAAAGAACATTCCCACAAAAGAGCCAAGCGGGAACAAAACTCTCAGGAACGTTCTCTAAAAGAAAACAATGCGAACAAATCTGCCGGGAACGCTTCAAGAAGAACACAATGAAAAAAAAAAGCTTTCGCGAACGTTTTTAAGAAGGATCAAATAATAACAAAATTCTGGGGACGTTTTGCTAGAGAACAAAGCGAGAACAAAAGTCATGGAAACTTCACGTTAAAAATGAGAGGGACATTTGCGTTTTCGAATAAAAAATCGTTTCAATGGGAACCACAATTGTAAACCCAAAGCCATCATTTCAACTTCCAGATCGTTTATCATTACGGTGAGCTGTCCATTTATGGAACAATTTTTATTTTCTGTGCAATAAAAGTTCGTGTCTTAAGTCTTTCGTTGACTTTATTTGCATAACTATGTTTCAGGTCTTTTTTGACACATTTTAATATTCAGTAATTTCAGACTAATGGAACGTATTTTTTTTTTTTTTTATTATTGTTAACGAATCTTAGACAATTTACAGAAACGTCTTATTATTGCAACTAGTATATAAATAATGATACTAACAAGCAATTTTAATTTAATAATTTTAGTTTACAAGAAAAAGCATTTTATATTTTAAATACATGCTCAAAAGACATATAAGTAAAAATAAATTTCTGCTACTCGCTTTGCATAAGGTCTGCTACTGTTGTGCGCTTTAGCCGTCTTTGCGTAGGATTCAGCCGAAGTAAGCTGGACGCTGCTACGTTGACGTGACCTACTAATCGCTGTTTGTGAGCTATGGCGAATTGTTTCGTCATTTCAGTGACAGTTGGCATGCCAAGATCACGATGTAGATCGCTGTTTCTTACGTAGAATGGCGCATTTACTATGCCTCGAAGCACTTTATTTTGCAGACGTTGGATGGAAGTAATGCAGTTCACACTAGCACATCCCCAGAATTGTATGCCGTAAGTCCAGACTGGCCTTAGAATTTGTTTGTATACGAGAATTTTGTTGTGAATTGTCAACCTTGAGCGCCTACCAATGAGGTAATATAGTTTGTTAAATTTCAGATCAAGCTCATCTCGTTTTTTCTTGACGTGAGCTTTCCAGCGCAATTTGGCGTCGAGTGTAATACCCAGGTATTTGGCTTCGTCGAAGTATGGGATTATTGACCCGTCAATAAAAATTGGTTTATGTGATGTTTTTTTTAAAGAGAACACTATGTGCGCTGATTTGCTTTTATTTAGGTTAATCCTCCATTTCTTAGCCCACGAGGTAACTTGGTTAACAGCTTCTTGTAGCTTGGTCGTAGCATTTTCGATAGTGTTATCGACTGCAAGTAACGCAGTATCATCTGCAAATGTTGCGGTTACATACTGATTGGCCGATG
>NW_023474158.1:0-3557 GCF_013731165.1 Rhagoletis pomonella
CGAGCTCATTATAAAATTGTTGAATATAATTGTTAAATGGCCAAAAAATAACAAAAAACAAATAACTTAAGGACGAGCACACCTAAAAGTTAAGCATTCTAAAAATAGAATTATTAGCACAAACCAAGAAAACCAACAACCACATGATCAAGTGAATTGCAGCGGAATAGCTGCGCTTGATTGTGTTGGCATAACAAAAATGAAAAATAGTGGAAATAAGCAAACGATAATTTACAAGGCGTCTTAGCGCGGTGCATGGGCAACTGGCTGAGTCAGTGGGATCGTCGGTTCGAATCCTACTGAAAGAAGTCTGATGAGGAAATGTGGTGATTTCCGAAATAGCTATCACTTCTACCATTTTTTCAAATTGTTGTTGCTTTTCCACAATAAATTTTTCATTTAAAAATGGCCTCGAGCTCATTATAAAATTGTTGAATATAATTGTTAAATGGCCAAAAATAACAAAAAACAAATTTTTATTTTTTATTAATAAGGTGAAAAAATATATGATTTACAATAACTTTTAACAAGGAAAATACGAAAAAAGGTGATTTTTGCGGAAGTGGGTATTAGTGAATTTCAGCGCATTTAAAGTTTCTGGGGTTCCGTTTACTTTTAGATCAGAATTGTCAAAATTGAGAAATTCAAAGTAGCAGTACAATAATCATAGAAAAGAAGATTGCGCCCTGAATGTTCTGGTATCTGTTTTGGTTTCGGTTTGACAGCCAGCTGCTGTGATGATGTGGAAATTTACCACAATGAAGAAAAATATAACAATTAAGTGAAAAAATTTAATTTTTTCAAGAACGATATTTCGCACAAATCGTTAATGAACAACTATTTTTCCTTCCCGTCTGCTTTGGTTTTGGCAAAAAAGTTGATTAGTTCCTGCCGGCGATCAAGTCATTTCAACCACAAAATATTATTATTTGAAAGAACCATTCACTAAAATTGTAACTAACTTTTTATTATTTATTAATTCCTTTTTGATATGCAGCAATAGCAAGATGGAACAAAATTATACACCAAAATTAGTAATATTTTTATGAATGTAGTTATAAAAGTTCACAGTGCAAATAAAATACAGCAAAATTTAGGGACAGTCTGGCAAAGCGCTAGTTCCGCCCCACAAATTTCAGAACTTTCTCTGAACTACTGCAAAAGGGATGCAGAGCTGGACGGTTGAAACTCATATGTTGCTAGTTGCGCTGTCATCAATGTTACTCATCCTGGTCATGTGAAAGCTGACAAGAGATGCTATACTATATTTTTTCGATTTTTTAGTCCCTCAAACTAATAGCAAACTGTTTTCGTTTATTTAATATGTAGTTCTCTACATAGTTTATGCGGCAACTGCTAAAATATTTCCAAAAAAGTCGTTACTGGTACCATTAATGTAATGATTTCGATGAAATTTAGTTTGTAGTCTTTATTTTATTAGAAAAACCTAAATATAAAATATGGAGAAGATTGGATTACTATAACGTTCAAAACTCACAAAAAATGTGGGCCCAGTCATTAAATGTGATAGAATTTTGGGTAATTTTTGTTTCCTGCTTTCCACTCTCAGAAAACAAAGGTTATACAATAAAATGACTTAGGTGTCAATACTCGCTTTTTCCCAATATCTGGTGGGATTTTTTCATTGTTTGAAAAATTCTTTTCGCTAAATTATGCAAAAAGAAGCTGAAAATCAAAAATTAAGAAAATCAAAAATTACATATATTTGCAAAGTCGCGCGCAAAGATCAAATTATATATTCGAAAACTACATAAAATTCTCTAAAATATTACTCTAATTTCAAGACCTGACGGACCGGTAACACACACACTTTTTTTACTAATAATCTTTATAATCTATATTTCAAAGTAAATTTTTTGGTAAGGAAATAGGAAAATACCAAATAAATGATAAATACCTTCACCTGAATATTCCACGACATTTAGATAATTAATTACAATTGAAAAAGAAACACTTTCTGTAATGGGTTCAGCGCCAAATGCAACTAAACTGATTAGTCGGTATCGCGCCCATTCCCGTATTTTTTTGGAAATGTATCGTTCGTGAAGAAGGGGGTGAGTAAATAATGTAAAATTTGGTACTTATGACTTTTACTATTCCCTCTCTAAGTCAAACCGGTTTTTTACCAACTGTCACCATGACTTTTTTCTACCTGCCTCCATATATTCGAAACACTGTGCGCCATTTCCTTTTTAAATATTCACAATATATTTAGAGTTAAAATTTGTTTGTTATTATTTTATAAAACAAATCATGATGCTTGAAACAAAATCATATAAACCGTGTTTTAAAACTTTATATAAAACAAAGTTAAATTTAACGATTTTTCATCAAAATTTTTTACCTAGATTAAAAAAAATAAATAAACATTTTCAAATAAAATATAAAAAATAAAGATTTTTTTTATTATAACTATTTCGAGTATTCAAATTTTAGTGTAGTAAAGTGGAATCTTGCCTCTTAAACGAAAATATTTAAATTGGATAATATCTTCAAGAGCGTGCGTAAAAAGTGTTACATTAAATCAGCGCGATTAATTATACTAAAATTTAATGGCTTATAGAACTGCATACTTATAAACTCTGATTTAAAATATTAAAGTTTTTATAATAGTTTCTAGAATTCTACTAAATTACCAACACAGTCAGAAACGTGAATTTATTTGTTTATGTTATAATACTTATGAGCCATCGTTAAATAAAAAATTTTCGAAAAATATTTAGCATGAAAATCATTGTGAATATTTAAAATTCTATATGTTCTTATTAGATGCAGGGGAGTCTATGTATTACATTTCAATACACTTAATACAATTTAACGCTGAGCTATCACAAATAAGCATTCAATATATCACCGTTTTTCTCATTTTTTTACACGATTTAGTTTAGATTTTTAATTATAAGTATCCCAGAAATACCCATTATACGTAACAAATATAAATTATTTTTACGAATAACAAAAAAAAAAAAAAGGAATAATTGACACTTTATGTTCCTAATTTTAAAGCACAGTTTGCCTCAAAAAGTAAATTAGTGCAAATCAAATAGCTCTTTAAACATAAAATGAAGTATATATTTTTTATTTACAAAATTGTATGCGTGCTTATTTACAGAAAAGGCTCTGTACTATACTTCTAAGAACCAGCTCAAAACTAACCAAATTATTTCTAGTTCGGAGGTAACTCTTTTTGAACTATCTAGGAACTGTTGTTATATGAACTGTCTCAGAGCCATCTAAGCCTGACTCTGGCTCAGAACAAGTTCAAAAGTTCTGCAGAGGGCGACAATTGTCACTTCGTAGGACATCGCCATGTTAAAAAAGACAGTTGAAAGCATTGAGTTGAGATAGATGAAGAACCAGTACCGACCCTTTTCAGGCTAGCTCAGCTCAAGTTCTGAACCAGTTTGATTTGCTGCAGGGGAGTTTCAACCGTCCAGCTCTGCATTCCTTTTGCAGTAGTTCAGAGACAGTTCTGAAATTTGTAGGGCGGAACTAGCGCTTTGCCAGACTGTCTCTAAATTTTGATCTTAGCTGAG
>NW_023474159.1:0-3557 GCF_013731165.1 Rhagoletis pomonella
TCAACTGCGACGCCTCACGCCACCACCACAGGACGGCAACCGCCTCAACAGCGCACACAGCCAACGGCGTCACGACCACACACATCCCTCACACCCCGCATCACCACACGTCTCCCGAACCACATGAAGCTCCTTCAATTTAACTGTAAGGGGCTACAGAGCAAGATTGAGGAGATAACCGCCTTTATGTGTCGGCATGGTATATTAATAGCTGCGGTCCAAGAGACGAAGTTGCACAGCAATTCAACTTTGTTGAATTGTGCCGGGTACAACGTGCACCGTCGAGATCGCGAGCGAGATAATGGTGGTGGCTTAGCGTTCATCACGCACCACACCGTGCAGTATCGTCGTATCGAAGCAGACATCGACCGCAGGGATACCACCCTAGAATGTCAGGGCATAGCTATCCGGTCAGGCGATGTCGAGCTCGAAATATTTAATATATACATACCCCCTGTCACCTGCTGCCCGGCAGGATATCACCCTGATATAGGTGCGCTCCTCAGAGGTGAAAACCGTATGGTAGTAGGTGACTTTAATGCGCACCACGATCTTTGGCACTCAAGCCTGTCAAACGATCGTAGGGGAACAGACTTGGCTGAGCAGATAGACGATTCGACATTCTGCACAATGAACGACGACGCACCCACCAGGATTATGGGTAACTGCAGTAGCTCGCCAGACATCACAATAGTCAGCGCTGGTCTGATAAACAGCATAACGTGGCGACCTATGCTGACTCTAGCATCAGACCATCTACCCATAGTCATCTCGATTGATAAACCAACCGACTTTGCCTCCGCCAAACACCGGACCTATGTCAACTTTTCTAAAGCTGACTGGAAAGGTTACGCGGAGTTTACTGAAAACACCTTCACATCGCTCCCCACACCAACCGACGTCCATCTCGGTGAACGTAAGTTCCGCAGGGCTATCACTGCTGCTGCAGCTCGCTTCATACCGGCAGGGTGCATATCGGACCCACGTCCAAACTTCCCTGTCGAAGAGGCTGTTCTAGCCGATGAGCGTGATAGCCTTCGTCAGGCCGATCCCGGAGATCCCCGTATCAGGGATCTCAACGCGGAGATTCGGCAACTTGTAAACGTACATAAGCGGAAGAAGTGGGAGGAGCATCTGAAGACTTGCTACTTCACCTCTGGTGTGAGCAAGCTTTGGTCAACCGTGAGGTCATTGTCTAATCCGACGAAGCACGACGACAGAGTCGAAATTTCCTTCGGCGACCATGCTTCGTCGGACCCGGAGCGATGCGCGAGCTATTTTAGCCGGCAGTTCATACTGCATCCTCCGGTGGACAAAGCCAAGCGTCGAGTGACCAGAAGGCTGCACAAACTGCCAACAACTTGTGCCCCCCTTGCTTTCACCTGCGGTGAAGTTCAGGTGGCCATCGGGAAGGCGAAAGCCTCCAAAGCCATGGGTCCCGACGGAATATGCATGCTGATGCTGAAAAATTTGGGTCCTGCGGGGGTAGCGTACCTAACGGAGGTCCTCAATTTGTCAATGGCCACTCTCATCATCCCAGACATCTGGAAGGTGGGGAGAGTGGTCCCACTGCTCAAACCGGGGAAACCTGCAAACAAAGGAGATTCGTATCGTCCGATTACACTCCTTTCCCCGGTAGCGAAGACACTCGAGGCCTTGCTACTCCCGTACTTCACAAATCACCTGACCCCAGCGAAGCATCAGCATGGTTTCCGTAAAGTGCACAGCACAACAACAGCACTTAACGCCATAAACACTCAGATAACTCGTGGCCTTAACCGTAACCGTCCCTGTGAGAGAACGATTCTAGTAGCGTTGGACTTGTCAAAGGCGTTTGACACAGTCTGCCATTCCACGCTACTAGAAGATATAGAGGCCTCCTCTCTCCCACAGAGGCTCAAACGGTGGTCGGCAAATTATCTAAGTGGTCGACACTCGTCGGTAATGTTCAGAGACAAAACGAGTAAGCAGCGAAAAATAAAACAGGGGGTTCCTCAGGGTGGTGTCCTTTCCCCGCTACTGTTTAACTTTTATATTTCAAAGCTCCCTCAACCACCAGAGAGAGTCTCGATTGTCTCCTATGCCGACGATTGCTCGATTATGGCGACTGGGAATGGAATTGATGACTTGTGTTCGAAAGTAAACGGCTATCTCTCCGAACTTTCTCGCTTCTTCACTGCAAAGTGTCTAGCCCTCTCCCCTACGAAATCCTCCGCGACCCTGTTCACAACCTGGACGAAGGAGGTCAGGCTACCGCTGGGGATTCACGTCGATGACACACCAATTCCGACGGAGAATAACCCCAAAATACTCGGAGTAACTTTCGACAGCCTGCTCTCCTTCTCTGCGCACTCAACCGCTATTGTCAATAAAGTACAGAGCCGCAACAAGGTCCTCAAGTCGCTAGCCGGCAGTACTTGGGGCAAAGACAAAGAAACGTTGCTGGCAACATACAAGGCAATAGGCCGGCCGGTTTTGAACTACGCAGCGCCAGTGTGGTCGCCTGGGACTAGTAGGACGCAGTGGACGAAGCTACAGACCGTACAAAACACCGCACTGAGGACAGCGACGGGATGCCTCTTGATGACGCCTGAACACCACCTGCACGGCGAGGCGCAAATGCTCCCGGTAAAGGAGCACAATATTATGCTCTGCAAGCAGTTCCTGATCGGCAGCCACAGAAGTGGCCACCCGAGCAGACAGCTGCTTGCAGAGGAGCCCTCGCCTAGGCACGTCAGGAGGCATCTATATGAACTAACGGACGAAGTCCAGAGGTTCATTAAGCAACCTCTGGACCCGACAGCCTACAGACAGGCCTTGAACGGCATTCACAGGGACTCAGTCTCGAGTTATGTAGACTCTAGACCTGTGAATGCCGTTCTAGGCACACCACCCCCGGACATTGACGAGACGGAGCTTCATCTGCCTCGGGAGACGCGCACTACACTTGCACAACTTCGCTCCGGCTACTGCAGCAGGTTAAACTCCTACTTGAGTAGGCTGAATGAGGATGTGCCAAACGAATGTCCGGCATGCGGAGAGACCCCACATGACTCGAAACATCTCTTCGCATGCCCGGCAAACCCGACATCCCTAACGACCTTGTCCTTATGGGCAAACCCCGCAGAAGCTGCACGCTTCCTAGGGTTGCCGTTAGTGGAACTTGACGACAACGACTGAGATACCAACCGATCTGGGCGGGGTTGTTGTAGCCGCTACAACAACAACAACGAGCCTTTAGCGAGAATTTTTTCGCATTTCACTGGCATCCGGTATCATTTGCGAGCATTTGGTCCGCTGGGTATACTTACAGCCCCATGATTGTGACAAATAATATGAACGGAAAACAGCACACAAATCAAAACTTTCGTAGAAAAAGCTGTAGAAGTTTTAAAAAACAGCAGGTTCACGCGCTAAACTTTGTTGACGTTTTTCGGTACTCCGGCTTGTGGAAATCGAATATGAAAAAAATACAAATGAAAATGAACTTAAAAAAAAATAAAATAATGCGGTGGCGGTTATAAACAATTAATTAAAAATTATTGCAAAAAAAAAAA
>NW_023474160.1:0-303 GCF_013731165.1 Rhagoletis pomonella
TTTTTAAGTTCTTAAAAGAAATTACTCTACTCTAAGCTTCGTGCAGTAGGCCATGAGTAAACCGTCATCTTTAAGGTATAGGCCAACCTTTCACAATATCTGGTATTAGTCTTAATCTGAAACGCAATAATCATTAAAAATTGGCGCCGTTTATGATGAAAAGCATTTAATATCACACTTTCAAACTAAAGCTTGCTTAACCCTAGAAGCCTAATCTATTTGGGAGTAACTTGCAAAGTAGGGGAAATTGAGAGACCAAAGTGACATTTCATTTTGAGGGGAAGCTGCTGGTTTCTGCTGGAA
>NW_023474160.1:403-3557 GCF_013731165.1 Rhagoletis pomonella
ACAAAATGCGACTAATTGAACTTGTAAGAAGTAAGTAGTTATTTGTTTAATCAATTAACTGTGCCAGGATACCACGTTGTAATGAATTTTCGTACGTTTTAAATTTTACACTTTTGAATGTAAACAAAAAGTATATCAGCTGTTCGTCTAACTTGCAAGTTTCTGCAAATTTTCTGTTCGCGTACTATTTTGGATATTTCTCTCTTGTGAGAGAACAGATGACATTTCGCCGGAATTTGGCAGTTGGTTGGTTTCTGTTGGAGATTTTAAACGAACGCACCTAGTATATCCAGTAAAAAAACTGTGGTGAAGTCCTTTATGGGGATAAAGTTTCCAGGGGTGAAATTTTAGGTAGCACACAATTTCTTACATGCATGGTTGCTTTTCAGCACTGATGAAAGAAACTTTAGAAATATTTGAAAAAAAAAGTTCATGTAGTACATTAATTTTGAAAGAAATACCATATAATGTATGCACTCTGGTTAATAATATCAAAAAATGTATTAGAACCACCGTTTAATGTTATATTTGATACAAATTAATATTGCTGCCCCGAACGCTCTGCGCCTTGCCACTGAATAATAGATTTACTTAAAATTACATCCCTGGTCCTTGTTCTTTCTGTATCGCATCGTGGTGAATTCACATTTCTCAGAAATTTGACAACAAAACAAAACAAAGCGAGTATTTTATTTGCTAATTTTTGCGATTTCTATTGTTTAATGTAAATTTGTTCATAAGACTGCATTTTTAGGCATAGCCAAAAAGTTGTTAATTAACATTAGATACTTGATACTTGTGTAATAGATTTGTAAGTTTTCTTTTAATTTTGTGAGCCACCACTCTTATCCTCGTGGGAGTTTTTTTCTGCTACGGGATTCAAGACTGGATCAACGCTCGCTACAGCACTCTTCAGGATAACCTGGCAACTGAGAGGGTCTTTAGACACCTTGCCATTTTCATCTGTCTACGGACATTTCTAGTTAAAAAAAAAAAAAATAATGTAAATTTGTCTTTTTAGGATATGTCGAGCGAACAAAGAAGGCGCAGTTGGAAAATTTAGTAATTAGTAATGAAGTAGCAGGTATATTTGGAAAATTATGCCGATAAGGAGGATGGAATTTGGGAAAGTAAGTGCATGGTTGCAGCATATCTATGTATAAAAAGTATTTAATTAAATTGTTTATAGAAATGTTATAAATCGAGTGGCTCATTTACGATGTGCTCCAAACATTTGGCGAACTTTTTCTCGCCTTTTCAACGTGCTAAGTAACAAGTTAAGATGACTGCCATCATGAGCCGGTAAGAAACCGCAAGCAAAGGGCAGACAACCTTCCAGGAGGCTGCCTCCTGTCCCCGAGCCGAAGCTGCAGTTCAGCAAGAGCAGGTCAGCAAATTGCTACCCTGATCAAACGTAAACTAAAGCGCTCTGCTGTGATTGCACTCCGTAAATGTGAAAACATGGAGCATGCTGAGAAATATCAAACAAGAAAACTCCGTGATGGACGCCGGGAGATGGAGTAACGCTGTGTGGCAAAGAAATGCGGCCAATTCGACGGGCCTGAAAAATCCAAATTGGCTTTTGTGATCCGCATCCGCGGTATCAACAAAGTTGCCCAAAAAGTGCGTAGTTTTACAGTTCTGTCTTCGCCACATTAAAACGGTGTGTTCATCAAATTGGGCAAGGCAACCATTAATATGCTACGTATGCCGAACCCCCTATATGGGGTTATCCAAATCTTAAATCAGTATGTGAATTGATGTACAAACGTGGAATGGTCAAGCGTGTCCCAATCTCTACTTTGTGATCGAACGCAGATTTCGCGAAGCGCACGAAATTCAGTGCGTTGATTCACTTCACTTCAAGAAAGCCCGCAACTTCCTGTTGCTATTCAAGCTCAACACATCAACCCGAGGCTATCGCAAGAAGGCTAATCACTACGTTTAGGTTGGTGATTTCGGTAGCCGTGAGGATAAGATCAACAAATTGCTGCACAAGATGGCTTAAAGAAATTGTTGTTTTGTATTTAAGTAGACAATATAATTTGGCACATCTTCAAAAGACGCCCAAGCAAAAAAAAAAAAAAAAGAAAATTAAAAAATTCCTTAAGTTGCCTTTTCACGGGTCGATTTCTGTCGACTGGAAAATTTACTTAAGATATCGACTAGCCAAAACGCTTACATTTTACGGTTGAATTGCAATTTACACGGGTAGATTTTGGTTAAACGACAAAAATCGACCGTGTAAAGGCAACTTAAATAACGTTCAAATTAATCACCCCCTTTGAGATGGAAAATACCAATAACCATTTCATAATTTCGAAAATTATTCCTTTTATATTTGTTCTTGCATTTTCCACACCACTTGTGAGGTATGCTTTTACGCGCGTTACCGATTTTTTTTTAATGTGCTCGGTTGCCCAGGAGGCCTATTTTCACCTTTACAACTTAACTTAAACAGAATTAAAACTAAAGCATGCAATATATAAAGAAAATTAAAAGTGGTCTTACATCTAGTAAACTTAAAACATTGCACATTAAATTCATTTTTCATTATAAAATACAATTAAATATCACAATTCAGTTTACAAAATGTGGTCTGTTTGCACCCACAGTAAGTTCCCATGAAGCTAGCCTAAATTCAGAATTGAAAAAAAACGAGCAAATGGGGTCGGAAACTACTAGCCCTAAAAGCATAATGTGGAAAATGTTTAAAGAGCTGCGAAATTGTATTGCAATAATAAAAATAACAGTGCATAAATTGGAAAAAATGGTTTTTGTTTTGCGTTATAATTTTTGGGAATATTGGTTCAGATGGAATTTTTTTATTTGTTTGGTTTTTCAGCTCGTTAATGATGCACCCGGGGTTGCATTTACTGTCTATGAAAATATTTCGTGAAGCGTTCCAAAATTAGCTCCGAGCAACTAAAAGTTGGTAAAGCTTAAATGAAATAGTATTTTATTAAATATTTATTCCTGGTATTTAGTACAAAACATCAATACTAATGTATGAAAAACAAAACATCAATGCTAATGTATGAAATGAAGTAAATAAAAATCTACGAATACATTCCATGAATATTTTGTCATAGAGCCATTATTAAATTTAGACATAACTTTGTCAGGCGTTGGTACCTACGTATATAGAATTAAT
>NW_023474161.1:0-3556 GCF_013731165.1 Rhagoletis pomonella
GGTAAACTATGACTCACATTGAGTGTTTTAATGAGAGTATATAACTCGCTCTCCGATAATGAATTCGCGTCCCTGCGAATTAACAAGTTAAATTTTTACATTTTTTATGTTTAAACGTTACAATAATTTTACTCGTAAAATGTAAAACTTTGTTCTTTGTGTTAAAATATAAATCGATAAATGCATGAGCATTATATGTAATTCGAAATGTTTAATATCCGAACCATACTATCAATGCTATACTTTTTCTTTCGTTTTAAATTTCACAGTATTTTTTGTTAGAAAATTGGAAACTTTAAAGTTCAATGTTTACATATTGTATACAAACTACAAATCGAATAATGCTTAACCATTAGATACATAAAGCACATACTACAAAGCCACCATAATAATGACATTAACTACATATACATATTTTGTTTAAATATTTAGGTTCTACAATGTTTTTCTTTTGATTCTATTTTATACATTTATATTACATTTCTTTATGTGGCCTTCTGATGTGGGCTATGTCAATTTTGTTAGGAAAACTTTTGGGTAGTTCTATAAATCTTTTGGCAGTTTTATTTCTACTAGCAACAAGGTTTTTAATATAAACTTTGTTGTTATCAAAGTTTGGCACGTTTTCTCGTTTTGCGTTGATTTTGTCTATAGTTTGTTTTTTCTTTTTGAAGGCAAAATTTTGAATTTTTCTAAAATCAATATTTTTATTGTTAATAAAATCTATCGGTTTTACGTTGGTCGAGCTGTGAATTGAATTGTTATAGTAACCAACTGATTTAATCATAATCTCCTCAATTTCCAAAGAATTGTCTGTGTTTTTTAAAATGCGGATATGTTCCAATAATGTGGAATGAAGTCTTTCAACATCTGCGTTGCCAGTGTGACTGTTCGGAGTAGTGAAATGGGGAATTATGTCATTTTCGCGGCAGAATAGTCTTATAAGTGAGTTATTAAACTCGTTGTCCATTACTAATTTCTTCGGTTTTCCTAGCCAAGCCAATCTTTCTTGGAGTTTAATTTTTATGGTGATCATGTTTCTATCGGGTAATTTATGTACGGAAGCTAGTTTGGTGAACCTGTCGATAGTCGTCAGAAAGCATGTGTGAAAACAATAGAAAACGTCAGCGTGTACTATTTCGTTCGGACCACTAGGAGTTTCCGTGTAATTAAACAGTTTTTTCAACGGTTTTCTCGCGTATTTGTTCTCGTTGCACACATCGCATGTATTAATAAATCTATTGATCACCTTTTTAAGATTCGGATAAAAATAATTAGATTTAATTTGCTCGTAATTTTCTAACACTCCCCTATGATTTCCTTCGGTATGAATTTTTTCCACTACCTCTAAAACTTCCTCCGTTCTCATGTCTAACGCCTTGTAATAACACTTAGTAAATTTAATTTTACTGTCATTCGAAAATAAGCTTATTAATTTTTCTTGAACAATATTGTATAGATTATTAGGTAACTCTGAATGAATTCCTATTGTTCCTTTCTTTACATATTTTCTAAATAGATCCGTAAGGTAAGTATTCTTGTGTAAATCTGCTTGGGCTATATAAACTATTTGGTATTTGTTGTATAGTATTTCGCTTTCGACTGTTTTATTTTTCACTAGCCGTATTTGAGTTGAATACTTGTTTACTATTGATTCAGAGATAAGGAAATGATTATTTAAATTTTCCGATGCTGAATGCACCGTTTCTATCGAATTCTCAAACAAAGACTTAATGTCATAGTTTTCTTCGTTTTCTACTGAATCAATATCTTTTTGTCGACTTAGAAAGTCAGCGACATTATTTTCCTTGCCTTTGATGTATTCAACTTCAAATTCGTATTCGCTAAGCAATGTTTTCCACCTTAAAATGCGGGCGCTTGGATCCTTCATGGAATACAGCCATTTCAAGGGTTGATGATCAGTTTGTATGACAAATGCGCGTCCGAATAAATAAGGTCTGAAGTTCCGCCCCGCCCATACTATTGCTAACAGCTCTTTTTCCAGCGTATGGTAACGCTTTTCGGATCCATTTAATGTGCGACTAGCGAAGCAAATTGGCTTGTTATTTTGACTTAAGACAGCGCCTATCGCGACACTACTGGCATCTGTTGTCACAGCAAATTTTTTTAAAAAATCTGGGAATGCTAGTAGCGGGGGTGATGTCATTATAAGTTTTAACTTGTCAAACGCCCCGATATATTCCTTGTCCCTTAGATTAATTTTTTCATTTTTCCTCAAATATTTGATTATGGGGGCAGCTATCACAGAATAATTTCTAATAAACTTCCAGTAGTATCCCGTCAGTCCAAGGAAGGATTGAATTTCTTTTACAGTCCGCGGTAATTTTATTTTTTGTATGGCCTGTATTTTTTCGGGGTTTGGTTTGATTCCCTCGGGTGTAATAATATGTCCAAGAAATTCTGTGTGCTTTGATAGGAATTTGCATTTATCGTACTGTATTTTTAAATTGTTTTCGGACAAGCGATTAAATATCTTAGTTAGACTCTCAAAATGCTCAGTGATAGATGTAGAAAATATTAGTATGTCATCCATATAAATTATGCATATTTTTTTAATATAATCACTCAAAATCGTATTCATCATGCGCTGGAAGGTAGCAGGTGCGTTTTTTAAACCAAATGGCATGCGCGTAAATTCGTAATGTCCATTTGGTCCAGAAAAGGCTGTTTTTTCTATGTCACTTTCGTCCATCAAAATTTGGTGAAATCCTTTTGCAAGGTCAATTGTGGAGAAATATTGTGCTCGCCCTAGCTTTTCAAAGAGTGACTCTATATTTGGCAATGGGAATTTGTCGTCAATAGTAAGGGTATTTAATTTTCTATAATCTATTACCAGACGCCATTTCTTTTTGTTACCACAACTCGATTTTTTCTCCACGATCCACAAGGGGGAGTTGTAAGGAGATTTGCTTGGCCTAATTATACCGTTATCTAACATACACTTCAGCTGGGAATTTATTTCTTCTTCCAGTGCATATGGATATCGATAGTTTCTACTGTATATAGGAGCATGAGGCTTCGTTATGATTTGGTGTTTAACAGATTCTAAAGCAGGTAGGTATTGGCCTTCTTGGAAAAACATGTTTTTGTATTTTAATATAAATAATTTTAATAGCCGTCGTTCTTCGGTATTCAAATCAGTGCTAATTAATGGATCTATCTTGAAATTGCTTTTATCTAATGAATAGTGGTCAGGATATGTGTCAGTTTGAGAACAAAAGGCATAATATTTATCGTTATTAGAAACATAACTTGCAACTTTATTATTAGCAAACGGAATTAACTTGTTGTTGACATGTACTACTTGTTGTGAAAAGTCAATTAGAAAGTTTAGGGGGGAAAGAATATTTAGTCCGAGTATGCAATGGAATGGCTTGTTTTTTAAATTTAATAGTTTAATAGACATTGTTTCGTTTTCCCTCTCGAATTCCGCAGGAGTATTTACAATGACTTCTTCTGATATGAGTTCGGATGCAAAAAGTGTTTTTATAAGGATTGGTTTTTCTAATGCTCTACGGCCACGAAAATTTCCAAA
>NW_023474162.1:0-3556 GCF_013731165.1 Rhagoletis pomonella
TTTTTTCATTTAAAGTGATAAGATAAGGTAAATACTGAATTAATACAACTGCGAAAAAAGAGCATGATATGTAGAATCGATTTATAAGAATAGTAAATAATTAGCAAATTCTTGTTTCTTACTAAATTACTGTCAATTTCATAGCCAACATGCATACATACATACATACATACATGTAGGTATATATGCACAATAAGTGGTCTAAAAATGTAGGATTGTTCTATACCGAAAAAATATACCCCTCTTTTTATTTTGAAATCAAAAAATGTTTAGGGTGTACTCAAAGCGCTCAAAATTTTCCACGTATTTTATGTGGAGAAAAACACTTTTCGTAAAAATGGTATAAAATTCTTGAAAATCAATATTTTTCGACCGGACAACTGTGCTTATCTTCAGGAGATTTCCAGTAATAATACCCAATTGTTTTTTTAACCATTTTTTCATGGGAACTATATATTATAGGTTGTCCAAAACCCCCAGAAAATGGGGGGACCAATAAAAAATCTTTAATACTAAAAATTGGTCAAATAAACAATTGGATCCGATCGAAAAATATTGATTTTCAAGAATTTTATACCATTTCTACGAAAAGTTGTTTTTTTCCCCATATAAAATACATGGAAAACTTTGAGCGCTGTGAGCACTCCCTAAATATTTTTTGATTTCTAAATAAAAAAATAGCGGTATACATATTTTTTTCGGTGCAGAACAATCCTAGGGAGGTGGCGGCATTAAAATTTCGACTTTATTGTTTTTGGACCACTCTAATGTACATATGTATGCATATTTTACAAATGTTATCAATAATTACAGCAAAACTTTCCAGTTGATTTACAATACATCCAAAATAAATAAATAAGCAAGCAGCAAAAATGTAAGTGTCATTTAACAAACAAGTTTAAAGTCCAAGCGATTTATATGTTCTCGTGCTAACATACATTTGTATATACATACATATGTATGTACATTCATACATATGGTTTTATTAAATTTCCAGCTTAGCATGAAACGAGCTAAAAACGCGTAAAACGCAAACAAAGGCGAATCAAGTTTGGAATGTAACAATACAATTGAGTACGCTGCTTTATTTCATTTGGAAGAGAAGTATTCTTATGTGACTCGGTGCCATGCATGTATGTGTACATATGTTTGTAAACATTAGACTGGCGCACGCTCCATTCACAAAAAAAAGTTGGTCGTTTTAACCCAAAAACTAATCATAAAAACGCCGCTGTGGTGTAGTGGTTAGTAGTGCGCGCTTCCACTCCGCAGGGCCTGGGTTAAAGCCCTGGTCAAAGCAACATCGCAAAAAAAATTTAGAAAACAGCCTTTTTTCTGCCTTGAAAAAGAGATTCTCATAAAAATACAATTACAATTTAAATGATCTAGCAAAACCCTTAAATTTTTTTAAATCTTAAACATTTTTCTTTATAGATTTTAAATTTGAGATACGTGGAACTCTATCAATTTATATACAAGTTATAGCCTATGTCCTATTCTGATGTATAATATATAATACTGGATATTTTACCTGAACTACACATTCAACACCTTTCAAATTTTTGTATAGGCTTTTCAAACCCCTTATATAAGGGAGGATATGAGAGTAACTTTGAAAACAAAAATTCATTCGCTGGGCACATCCAAAGTGTGTATTTTTTTACAGATTACATATAACTTATTAAATAGTTTAATTTAGACAGGTGGCAACGCTTTGAAAACACTTAAAATTTCTTCTTAATGTTCAAACTAAAGTTGTCTTAAAACTCTTTTGTTTGAAACTTATATATATTTTTAAATATTTAATATAATATGGGAATAATTTAACCACATTCGAGTTTTCGAAAAGGTGGCAACTTTCGTCAAAAGTATTTTCAAACTGAAAAATTCTCAAATCTTTATCGTCTAACAGTGTGATACATATTTTAATTATGTAATCAATTACGCTTAATGCACTTCGATGACTTTTCAAACTGGTGGCAACTCCCTTCAAAAGTATTTTCAACCTTCTGGAACTCTTTTCATCTTAAATTGTGATACATATTTCAATTAAATGGTAAATTGAGTTGAATTTGACTTTTTAAGTAAAACCTTTTCAAACCTATTTCAATTCATAATGGTTTTAGCTCTTTAAGGGTCATTTTCTCAAGTAGGTTTTAAAATTTATCTGCCCTTTAAACACAAATTTTGTTTAAAGGGCAGATAAATTTTAAACCTAATTAATCAAAAGTAAAATTTTTAAACAGGTAAATAGCAGCCATATTTAATCACCTCAATCACATTCTACATATATATTCGAACTAAATAGATCGTTTCTACACCCATTATTTAATATTTTCTATAACTTGTATATAATTTAATTAAATTCGATTTTTCAAACAAATGGCAGCTCTCTTCAAAATATTTTTAAACTAAAACCTTTTTGAACTTTTTTTGTAAGCAACAACAATAAGTATGTAGACCTGTGCGAATGCAGTGAGTTACGTAGAGAATTAATTAAGCGATTCTATGGAAGCTGTTCCTGGTCCACCGATTTGAAATCTGACAACAGTTTTATTGGGAAAAACGTTGTTCCATAACAGATAATAGATAAGAAATATTTTTTATTTCGCCAATAAGAGTTATAACCCAACGTTTGATTTGTACGTTGCCTGATAACTGTTATGCAGGAGAAATGTGTTTTTCGTTGCCAATAAGAGTTATTTTCCAACATTTATTTTTACGTTGCTTGATAACAGTTATTACCAAATGTTTATTTTTACGTTGTCTGATAACAGTTATTTCAGTCCTCCCCTTTTATATTCATCACCTTTATCTTCTTTTCCATCTCCATTTTCGTTAATATGTATTCTTATAATACCTGTTATCAAGAAGCGTAAAAAATTAACGTTGGATAAAAACAAGGTAAAAAGTACACCTTGGGTTATAACTCATATTGGCGAGATAAAAAATATTTTTCTTTTAATAACTGTTATGAAACAACATTTTCGCTAAACTTCAGAATTTGGGCAACGTTTTCAATTTGGAAATTCGAGATAACAGTTATTTTTGGTCCCTGTTCTAATTAGATATATAACTCAATTCGGTAGCTGCTTCAGATCGCTCAAACTTCGTCGTATGACTGTAAAATTATAACTCTGTTCTAGGTACTTCATAATTTGAAGATTTTACAGCTTTTACAGGAAAAGCTTCTTTCGCCCTTAATAAACCTTATGGAAGGTGGCGACGGGGAACAGCTTCCTGCAAATTGTGAATCACTTGGAACGGACTTTATATATAGATGTATACATTTGTGAATATTGGACAACCGAACCCCGTCGCGAAATTATTTTTTCTGGACCCGCCCCAGACATATAGACAAGGCTTAACCGATTTCCATTTTCAGGCTCTGGCCATTGTGGTTTATTTATACATAAATATTGGAGACCAACTTTTTTGGTCGAACATCCTAGTACTTAAATACGTATATTTTTTATATTTAAATCCATAGGCATATGAGTCATGCAAAGAACAAAGCCGAGTCAATGGCAAGTAGAAGGCAAGAATAAATGTATAC
>NW_023474163.1:0-3556 GCF_013731165.1 Rhagoletis pomonella
TTTTTTCATTTAAAGTGATAAGATAAGGTAAATACTGAATTAATACAACTGCGAAAAAAGAGCATGATATGTAGAATCGATTTATAAGAATAGTAAATAATTAGCAAATTCTTGTTTCTTACTAAATTACTGTCAATTTCATAGCCAACATGCATACATACATACATACATACATGTAGGTATATATGCACAATAAGTGGTCTAAAAATGTAGGATTGTTCTATACCGAAAAAATATACCCCTCTTTTTATTTTGAAATCAAAAAATGTTTAGGGTGTACTCAAAGCGCTCAAAATTTTCCACGTATTTTATGTGGAGAAAAACACTTTTCGTAAAAATGGTATAAAATTCTTGAAAATCAATATTTTTCGACCGGACAACTGTGCTTATCTTCAGGAGATTTCCAGTAATAATACCCAATTGTTTTTTTAACCATTTTTTCATGGGAACTATATATTATAGGTTGTCCTAAACCCCCAGAAAATGGGGGGACCAATAAAAAATCTTTAATACTAAAAATTGGTCAAATAAACAATTGGATCCGATCGAAAAATATTGATTTTCAAGAATTTTATACCATTTCTACGAAAAGTTGTTTTTTTCCCCATATAAAATACATGGAAAACTTTGAGCGCCGTGAGCACTCCCTAAATATTTTTTGATTTCTAATTAAAAAATAGCGGTATACATTTTTTTTTCGGTGCAGAACAATCCTAGGGAGGTGGCGGCATTAAAATTTCGACTTTATTGTTTTTGGACCACTCTAATGTACATATGTATGCATATTTTACAAATGTTATCAATAATTACAGCAAAACTTTCCAGTTGATTTACAATACATCCAAAATAAATAAATAAGCAAGCAGCAAAAATGTAAGTGTCATTTAACAAACAAGTTTAAAGTCCAAGCGATTTATATGTTCTCGTGCTAACATACATTTGTATATACATACATATGTATGTACATTCATACATATGGTTTTATTAAATTTCCAGCTTAGCATGAAACGAGCTAAAAACGCGTAAAACGCAAACAAAGGCGAATCAAGTTTGGAATGTAACAATACAATTGAGTACGCTGCTTTATTTCATTTGGAAGAGAAGTATTCTTATGTGACTCGGTGCCATGCATGTATGTGTACATATGTTTGTAAACATTAGACTGGCGCACGCTCCATTCACAAAAAAAAGTTGGTCGTTTTAACCCAAAAACTAATCATAAAAACGCCGCTGTGGTGTAGTGGTTAGTAGTGTGCGCTTCCACTCCGCAGGGCCTGGGTTAAAGCCCTGGTCAAAGCAACATCGCAAAAAAATTTAGAAAACAGCCTTTTTTCTGCCTTGAAAAAGAGCTTCTCATAAAAATACAATTATAATTTAAATGATCTATCGACAAGACCCTCGCAAAAGCCTTAAATTTTTTTTTTATCTTAAACATTTTTCTTTATAGATTTTAAATTTGAGATACGTGGAACTCTATCAATTTATATGCAAGTTATAGCCTATGTCCTATTCTGATGTATAACATATAATACTGGATATTTTACCTGAACTACACATTCAACACCTTTCAAATTTTTGTATAGGCTTTTCAAACCCCTTATATATAAGGGAGGATATGAGAGTAACTTTGAAAACAAAAAATCATTCGCTGGGCACATCCAAAGTGTGTAATTTTTTACAGATTACATATAACTTATTAAACAGTTTAATTTAGACAGGTGGCAACCCTTTGAAAACACTTAAAATTTCTTCTAAATGTTCAAACTAAAGATGTCTTAAAACTCTTTTGTTTGAAACTTATATATTTTTTTAAATATTTAATATAACATGGGAATAATTTAACCACATTCGAGTTTTCGAAAAGGTGGCAACTTTCGTCAAAAGTATTTTCAAACTGAAAAATTCTCAAATCTTTATCGTCTAACAGTGTGATACATATTTTAATTATGTAATCAATTACGCTTAATTTGACTTTTCAAACTGGTGGCAACTCCCTTCAAAAGTATTTTCAACCTTCTGGAACTCTCTTCATTTGAAATTGTGATACATATTTCAATTAAATGGTAAATTGAGTTGAATTTGACTTTTTAAGTAAAACCTTTTCAAACCTATTTCAATTCATAATGGTTTTAGCTCTTTAAGGGTCATTTTCTCAAGTAGGTTTTAAAATTTATCTGCCCTTTAAACACAAATTTTGTTTAAAGGGCAGATAAATTTTAAACCTAATTAATCAAAAGTAAAATTTTTAAACAGGTAAATAGCAGCCATCTTTAATCACCATACATATATATTCGAACTAAATAGATCGTTTCTACACCCATTATTTAATATTTTCTATAACTTGTATATAATTTAATTAAATTCGATTTTTCAAACAAATGGCAGCCCTCTTCAAAATATTTTTAAACTAAAACCTTTTTGAACTTTTTTTTGTAAGCAACAACAACAAGTATGTAGACCTGTGCGAATGCAGTGAGTTACGTAGAGAATTAATTAAGCGATTCTATGGAAACTGTTCCTGGTCCACCGATTTGAAATCTGACAACAGTTTTATTGGGAAAAATGTTGTTCCATAACAGATAATAGATAAGAAATATTTTTTAATTCGCCAATAAGAGTTATAAACCAACGTTTGATTTTTACGTTGCCTGATAACTGTTATGCAGGAGAAATGTGTTTTTCGTTGCCAATAAGAGTTATTTTCCAACATTTATTTTTACGTTGCTTGATAACAGTTATTACCAAATGTTTATTTTTACGTTGTCTGATAACAGTTATTTCAGTCCTCCCCTTTTATATTCATCACCTTTATCTTCTTTTCCATCTCCATTTTCGTTAATATGTATTCTTATAATACCTGTTATCAAGAAGCGTAAAAAATTAACGTTGGATAAAAACAAGGTAAAAAGTACACCTTGGGTTATAACTCATATTGGCGAGATAAAAAATATTTTTCTTTTAATAACTGTTATGAAACAACATTTTCGCTAAACTTCAGAATTCGGGCAACGTTTTCAATTTGGAAATTCGAGATAACAGTTATTTTTGGTCCCTGTTCTAATTAGTAACTGTAACTCAATTCGGTAGCTGCTTCAGATCGCTCAAACTTCGTCGTATGACTGTAAAATTATAACTCTGTTCTAGGTACTTCATAATTTGAAGATTTTACAGCTTTTACAGGAAAAGCTTCTTTCGCCCTTAATAAACCTTATAGAAGGTGGCGACGGGGAACAGTTTTCTGCAAATTGTGAATCACTTGGAACGGACTTTATATATAGATGTATACATTTGTGAATATTGGACAACCGAACCCCGTCGCGAAATTATTTTTTCTGTATCCGCCCCAGACATATAGACAAGGCTTAACCGATTTCCTTTTTCAGGCTCTGGCCATTGTGGTTTATTTATACATAAATAATTGGAGACCAACTTTTTTGGTCGAACATCCTAGTACTTAAATATGTATATTTTTTTTATTTAAATCCATATGGCATATGAGTCAAGCAAAGAACAAAGCCGAGTCAATGGCAAGTAGAAGGCAAGAATAAATGTATAC
>NW_023474164.1:0-3556 GCF_013731165.1 Rhagoletis pomonella
CGTAAAAATGTATAAGCGCCAAATTTTATTATTATTTTAGATTTATTATAATTAAACTGAAAGTTTTGAGCAAATTGTGTCTTGCTGGGTATATGTATATTAGTCATAGTGATAAAAAGTTTACATGAAAAAAATTATCAGTATCAAAATGACCGCTATCAATAAATGCGTCAATTAGTGGTTTTGACAAATTGAGTATCCTAAAATTAGATAAGCAACATTTTTTTATTGTTAAATTTCCAGTGCATTATCCTGTAATTATTTTCAGATAGTAAGTAAAATGTACATATGCTTGTACATACATACATATGTACACATGTAAATATGATTGTACCCACACTAAAAACCGACGTGTCCAGATCCAAAAGAAAATCGCAAGTTGTTTAAAACATTAAAATACACACACCTATGTACTATATGTGTATGTATAAGACCATGTATTAGAGCTTACTGTATGTACTTTTTTGTTGCTTACCGTGAAGCTCCATCAATAGTTTTCGCCACAATTTCCAAGGCATGTCCAAAATCCAAATGGTGCGCTAAGTTGCCCGCGTATTCGGTTAACATTGTTTACGAAAAGAAATAACGCGCTTTAAACAATTCGAAAAGTAATTTCAGTATTTAATTTATACTCTACAACCCAATTAATTGTGCTATAACAATATTCTCGCGCACGTTTTGCTAACTGAAAATATTTCAGCCGCACTAAACAAATGACAAAAATCAACTGTTAGCAAAAGTTAGCGATGACGATTGTTATCAGCGTACACATTCATATATTTTAAAGTTTAACTTCTACGGTAAAGATAGTAGTGTTGTTTGGTTGTCAGTTGATATCACATTGTGAGTAGTCTGAGTAGTAAATCGCTTTGGAAGGTGTACATTTTGCTCTCTGATTGCTTTTTATTGTTGTAATTATTGTAGGCGCTGTATTTTATCTAATCGTTGTATAAACAACTGTTCGTTTTCTTTTAATACAGAGCCAGTGGTGGTGTTTTATTTTTTTTTTATGTTTGATTTTTTTTATTTATGCGATTATTTTGCTCTCACACACAGTTGCTTTTGCTGCGGTTAGCATTCTTCCAGCAAGTGTTCTGGCACGATTGTTGCTTCTCAACTTCTCAGCTGTTTCGAACGTTTGTACACCATACTTAATCACCTTTCACTTAGAAAATTTCCTATAAAACAGACTTTTAATTACGAGTTTTTTCGCGATTTCCCACCAGCTTTCATGTCTGATTTTCCTATTAGCTATTGCCACGAGCCGCCAATAAAACTGCTGCGATCAACAGTGCGCTAGTCAAGGTGCTCTGGGCCGCAGTAAAATGCATAAACAAATTTGTTTGTGGATTTTTATTTCATCTTTACTTCTGACTATACATACATTGAATTTAATGCACGGAGATGCATGCCAAATTTGTACATAGCTACGTATGTATGTATGTATGTATGTATAGATGTCCACTGCGTATGTGGAACCGGCTGCGCGCCAATCGCTCCAATTTAGTTTGCATTTGTATGTAGTGTGTGAACCTGTTTTCTTACGTCATATAAACAATTGTCATGTGCTCTTTTCCAAACGCAGCTCAACAATTTATTAACTCAAAATAGACTCGCAATGTTACATATGCACATATATACATACATCCATATGAACATGTACGGCGCGTTGCCCCTCTCTCTATTTTGAAATTTTTAATTTATCATCCACTGATAAACTGTGATACATATTTAGATATATATACAGTGACTCAAACAAATGACCACGTGTTGATTTTCTTCAAATATGGGTAATGTTTTCGAGATAAATTTTGTTTGTTCTTTTTATATAAAAATATCCTCTAAGCTTTAACCAAAACCGTGTAAATCACAGTTTCAAACTTTATACAAAATTTAAGAAAATTCAACAAATTTTGATCAAAATTTCAAAATTCCAAATTTTCAAAATTTTTATTCTGAATTTTTGGAAAATGTTTAGGCATGCAGTTTTATAGCCCATACAATTTTAGTCTAATTAAGTGCAAGTTTCAAACGGCTAAAAAATCGCGTAGATTTTTGAGATTTCTTTTTTTTTTGTGACGGACTGTGCACTTTTTTTCATATAAGTATGAATTTCTTATGAAATAAAACGCGGGAGACCGTTAGCAACAAAATTTCAAAATATCAACGCAAGTTTTTGTAAATTGCACTTGTTATATTAAAAAACCCGTAAAGAACAATGAAAACCCCAGTATTGGCTCCATTAAAGGTAATATTAGTGGTATTCACCAAAGCGAATACTTTTATGAGTAACTGTTCATCTTATACATTTACAAACAAACACACATATTTTATTAACTTCTTTCAATGTCAAGAAACTCAAAACATATACATAAATTGTTTAATCCTTCTAATAAGAATTTAATAAATTACCATTTTTCAGTCCCTCAAGGACCGAACACTGGATCAGCAATGTACAGTTACACGGCCAGGTGTATCATGTATTGCTGCTAGCTATGCTGTCGAATTGTTGGTATCGCTGTTGCAGCATCCACTGCGCGATCGTGCGCCTGCCTATTATTGTGCCACCGGCCAGCCGAATACCAAAGTACCCGAAGGCCGATTGGGTGTCATTCCGCATTCGATACGTGGCCAGCTATGCAATTATGAAAACATTTTACCGGCAACACAAAAGTTTTCACAGTGCATTGCATGTTCAGAGGTTAGCGTTAACATTTATTTTTGAATCATTAAAATAAACTCTTATTTTCAGAAAGTAATTTCCGAGTATCGTGAAAAGGGTAATGCATTTTTATTCAAAGCTTTTGAAACTGCCAAATATTTGGAAGACTTGACTGGAATCTCTGATTTTAAAGCACTGGATAGCACGGTAAGTCATATTAAAGTTGATAGACACACGAACGATTCATACAAACATACATAGTACATAACTAATTTAATCCTTTATATATCAACTCGTTTTAGATTATTGACTTCGATGACTCAGATCTGGAAATATCCGAACCTGAAGATATGTAATTTTACTAAAGAAATTATATCTCCAAATGTGTCTATTTAAAAAAAAAGCGGTTTTTATTATTGTTGTGTGCTTTAAGAAACTTAGCCTAATGTTATTTATAGCAGTTGCACAATACAGAATTTTTAAACTAGATTTTTTAGCATTCATAACGACAACGATGAACGAGTTCATAATATGCATCGTTATTTAAACCTAAACGATATACGTAAACGTAAAAAATTTTCTATTTTCTAGTTTTTATAAACATTACAACTATGTACTATGTGCTTTGTATTTGTATATACACATACCCACCCGGCCAACGTACCGAGAATGCATTGCCATTTTCACTAATTTCTTAATAGAGAAACTGATCGAAATAAGTTTCGTTTTCGCTTCTTTGTCGATAGCGTTTCGAAAACACTCCGCAAAAACTTTTGAGCGATAATTTTTCACAACCCGTTCCCAATAGTTTTATACGCCAAAGTTTTGCCAAAATTTCTAAAACGGATGCATTTTCGTGTACGTTGGTCGGGTGGGTGCCTATATATGTATGTA
>NW_023474165.1:0-1984 GCF_013731165.1 Rhagoletis pomonella
TTTTGCAAATTCTAGTCTGGCCTTTCTATTTTTTGCAGAAATGAATGCCTTCTTAGCCGGCCGCCGACTGAATAACCCTGCTTCAACTGCTCGTCTTCTAATTGTTCGTTCACTAACTGGCAAACACAAACTTTTTTTAATTTGGATGGAAGAAACTGCTGGATCCTTATGAATGTGTTTTTTGATCAAAAAGTCATCATGTCGAGAAGTTTTTCGCTTTCTTCCCCCAGTATGCACGGTTGTCACATTGCCAGTTTGTTGATATTTTCTTATAAGCCGGGATATGACTGATCTGTTGATCGAATATTTTGCACTAATTTTACGGCGAGTTAAACCACTTTTCCAATCACTGATTATTTTGTCTTTAAATTCTGTTGAATACTTGTTCCTTGCCATTTTAACTATTCTTATACCACGCACAAATTGAAGTTTGAGCTACCTCAATCTTTGCAAAACTTCATTCACACGCGTTTGTGAGAAGTCCCGTTAGGTGGTCCCGTATGTTGACAGTGATGCGCCTTTGTATTTTTAGAAACACAAGGAGGATGCTTTAGTTTTGTCCAATGAATTTTTGACTACTATAAACTATTTTATGTTAAACTTTTGAAAAAAATAAAAATTAATAACAAGTATGTTGTTTTATTAAAAGTGAATGAATAAGCAAAAATAACATGCAACAAATTTTTATTTCTGGTTTCATTGTTTTGAGGAAAACAGCAATAGCAAAAAACGCACAAAGGGGGTGCTTTAGTTTTGGCCAATACTGTACATACATATCGTCGTTTAAAGTACAAAGCCGCGTATCGTCATTCTGCAAAACCGCGTAACTGACATTGGCTGCCAAAAATTTGGGGTGGGCTTTAGATTGCTAACCCCGGAGTTCAGCATTAAGGAAAATATGGAAGGTAGATGGGGGTCTAATAGTTCCCTGTATGAAGTTTTAAAGCGCGCAACTTTATAGTTTTTAAGTAATTTGTTATTAAAGTTTGTAATTTTCACCAACTTGTATTGGACTATTTCACAATATATAATGCATTTTCCACTAAATTTACACGTTATTTACACTCAATATATGCGCAGTTAGAGTGTGCACGTTCAAACAAATAAATACTTTTAGTATATTACGGCCGCACTTAGGGATTATAACCCTTAGGCAGTAGAATTCTCCTTTCTGTGTTGCCAAAGAAAAGGGGCCGAACACCTTTTGCATAGAACACCTTTCTGCGTAGGCGGCCTTCGGCCGCACTTAGGGATTATAACCCTCACTACGTAGAATTCTCCTTTCTGTGTTGCCGGAAGAGGGGAATATGACCCCAATCCCAATACTATTTATTTTTATCTGAACAAAAGAACCTTATCGTATTTTCCTTTTAATCGTATTTTCTTTTGGTCTTGCTTTCCACTCTTGGTTTTTTAGATATGGCAACACAGTCCTGCTGCCATTTCCACATATTCTGCATGTACTCTCATAAAGTTAAACAACAATCAATTTTTTATAAAAAAAGCTGTAATATACTAAAAGTATTTATTTGTTCGAACGTGCACACTCTAGCTGCGCATATATTGAGTGTAAATAACGTGTAAATTTAGTGGAAAGTGCATTATATATTGTGAAATAGTCCCATACAAGTTGGTGAAAATTACAAACTTTAATAACAGATTACTTAAAAACTATAAGGTTGCGCGCTTTAAAACTTTACATACACCCCCTTTAGAACCCCCTCTACCCCCCCTATTTTCCTTAATTCGGTAATCGGGGGTTACCATTCTAAAATTTTCCCAAAATTTGATTTGCTCACACAAACTCTTGGCGTAATCCTTATCCATTCGTCCTGAAATATACCAACCAGAAATGGTTTTGCATTTTCTTGATACGCGGTTTTGTATTTTAAATGACGATATGTACATACGTGCATATACATACATATGCACATACGTATTTCTACACACATATGTCCTTATGACCTGTTCACTGCACACACTT
>NW_023474165.1:2084-3556 GCF_013731165.1 Rhagoletis pomonella
AGAAGGCGCATTTCCAGTGTGAGCTTTTTGCCATCAAAAAGTTTGAATTGTGCGAGCCAGAGTTTACCACATCGAGCCAGAATGCTAGTTGCCACCACACCAAAGATTTTCAATTCTACCACTGGCGAGCCGGAATTTACCATAGTTTAAAGCAAAATAAAAAATAGTAAGAACGAAAACGAAAAGAGAAACAGAAATGTAATAAGCACTAGGCAGAGGGGTTGCTTGCGGAGGCAGGCGCGTGCTTGTGTCGGATCAAAACAAAAACTAAAATGAAAATGGCAGTCAGAACGACAAGTGTGCAGCAAGAAGCGGTAAACGGGGAAGGAGCGGGTTTTTGTACACTTGCTTGCTTGCCGAAAATATGATATTTACGTGAAATCGATTTGCTGATTGCAGATTGATTTTTGCAAACATGTATGAATTTTTCTATTTCAGCTAAACATGTATGAATCTTTCTATTTCAGCTAAATTTATAAGGCAATATTTTGACTTTTTTCGACAATTGTCTAAAGTCATGTAAAATCCACTCTTTTATTTCCATTTCATTTCATTTGCTTGTGCATATGTACATACATAAATATGTACAAACGCGTATATACACCCCAGTGGGAATTAGGAGCACGTAATAATATCTTATTAGCAACTTACTCTTCACCTGGCAGTCATTACCATTTCCCTGCCGAACGTCCCTTACTTTTACAAAGGCATGGCCGCCTTATGTAAGTAGGAATTTACAATGTACATTTGGTATCAGACATACTTCTGAGCCGCTTTACAAAGTAAGTTACGTGTAATGCAGAGAAGTCGCTCGGAGTAGTTCGGCGCTTGGAGATAACTTCGGCTGCACGTTACTTTGCAACTGACATCGTAATGTGTCGTGGGAGGTGTTCATTTTGTTCTTTACTAGTAGATGACATTGGCCATGATGACAATTTTGGTACTAAAAACTGAAAGAAAACATGGCTTACCTCGTAAGGTGCTTACCTATTTTCCCAGTGGGACACTTTTGTCATTCACATATTGACATAGGTCAGCACACATGCTAATGTGTATGTATGTAGATACGTAGATATGTATGAATCCGTTGAATTACAGTTATTTAGTCTGGTAAGTAGAAATCTGGTAGAAATGCGCCAAAATGAAAGAATGTAAAGAGTTTTTCTCTAACATCTTTCAAACGAGAGATTAGTTGTGTTTTTTTACAAATTATCCAGTAACTTGCCAGCAACTCTCCAGTAACTTAATTTCTAATAATTCGCTCTCATAGAAAAAATTTACCAGAAAGTACGTGAACGCTTTTCCAGTAATAATTTGCAAGTTTCATGAACAGCTGATTAATTGGTAGATTATTCGCAGCATATTCCTAATAAAACAATATATTTTATATTTAAATATGTTTATTTTGTGAATTTCCACAATAAAAAGCCACAAACAGTTTCCTTATTAGTTTAAATTTCATCCAGCAACAT
>NW_023474166.1:0-3556 GCF_013731165.1 Rhagoletis pomonella
ATTTGATTGTAAAATAAATTAAAATATCATTTCCAGTGGCATGTTATACACATCGCAATTAGAAAAACAGCTGACAATAGGTTTGTTTCATTAAGCAATAGTTTTAAATTTTTTTTAACAATTGTTACAAATTATCATGCTTTGGCTAGCAAAAAAGTTGATAAAATAAGATAAATTGAGATAGCAAAATAACATTTGATTTTTAGATGAGGTTTGGAAGTTTCTGCGGGATACATTTGAACTTGTAAAACTGAAACAATGGTACTTATTGAATGTATTATGTATTTATATTATGATCCTTATTTTCAAGTAATACTACGCTCAAAAGAATGTCTAATAACCGCTTGTTTATTAAGCAATAGTTTGTAATAGTTTGGAACAATTGTTACGAATTATCACGGCTTGGCGGTTTAATACGAAAAAACTGTAAACAAATTTATAAAAAAGGGATACATTTAGAGAGAAAAATAACAGATAAAGTTTCTACAGGATAAAGAATACAATTTTCCAGGAAGAAATATACATATATATCTGTGGACATTTTAAAGAACAACTTAATCCTATAGTTTACGGACAAACAAAATAGCAAATGTCGAATGTTTTCTTTTAAATAAAATATACTATACTGACGGTAAAATAAGCTTTGTCATATGATGTGGAACAATAAAAAAATTATTTTGGTTACCCCGTCTCAATGGTTGCTACTCCACAAATTTAATGGGAATAATTGTAGTAGAAGCTCTTCTTTGGTAAGTTCAGTTAGAAATCCATTCAAAAGTTTTGAAAAATATATGTTTTTTCCTATTTTGTTATTTTGTTATTTGCAGTGGGAAGACATAAAGCATTTTTGTACTGTTACTGGTTATATTGTGCTGATAATTTCCGTGGGCAATTGACAGTTGTCCAAAGAATTCACCAAAAAATGAATATTGAATACACCACACAGTAGCTTTGTTTCTTTACAGATATTTACACAAGATAGTGTTATACCATGTTCGGACCGACAACGAAAACACTTTGAAAACGAGTATTGGGATTGTGTGCTGTCAGCTGTTCGCACCGGCTCTTAGTGTTTTCGTTGACATTTCATTCATCCTTTGTTTACAGTTTTGCCACGGAAAACAAAACCAAAATATTTTTCTTTCATTTTCTTATTATTAGCAACCTTTATCGTTTATTTATAATTTAATTTGGCCAGCCAATTGGCAATAAATCCCAACTAGCATATTAGCCGTCAAGAATAATAAAATAAATTTCTCGTGTAAAAATAAACAAAGTCGAAGAGAAGGATGAATGAAAATGTCAGAAGAGTCAATTATATTAATATTCCATTTTTCTCTCTGTGAGCGTTCCTGATACTTATCTGCTACAAAAGTAAAGAAACAAAGCTAGTGTGTGTGTACATAATACACCACCTGTTTGAATATGAGCTATTAAACATTCCACAAGTAGTGTTGCCATCAGGCTTCCCATTTTGGTCAAATTGGCAGTTTCATTTTCCTTCGGTAGACAAGAATGTTTAGGGCTCTTCTGTATTCACTGCGTTCAAACACGGAAACATTTGGCGTGGAACTGGTTACTTGTAGGATTGCATTGTACTGCTGTAGCGTAGTGTTCGTTTGTAAAAATTAAAAAAACCGCGTAACTGACATTGGCTGCCAAAAATTGGATTTGCTCACACAAGCTCTTGGCTCAATCCTTATCCATTCGTCCTGAAATATACTAGCCAGTAATGCGATTGCTTTGTAAAAAATAAAATAATTTTGAAATATGAGTGTTTTTACTCTCTAGAAAATAATTTATGCAACCTCACATACGCGGTTTTGCATTTTGTTGATACCCGGTTTTGTACTTTAAACGACGATAAGTTCTATAGGTATCTATTGCATTTTCTTTTAATTTTTAGACATAAGATAATTGAGATAAATTGAATTAATCTCAAAGATTAAAATGTTTACATAAAGTAAATATGAAACGACTAAATATCATGTTCTGATGATAAAAAAACTGGTTGTTTGGAAATTGATTTGGTAGGATTTTGGGAACGTAAAAATGGTAAAGTGGCAACATTGGTGGGTATGGTTAATACCACGGTGCAGCGAACAAAGGTGGCAATTTGTGAGTGATTTTTGAGTTGAAGACTGCGTAAAACTAATACAATGACGTGCTGTGTGTTAAATTGCGACAGCCGTCAAGATGCAAGAAGCGTAGATGCAAGTGTAGCGCTGGGACGATTCGCTGCATTTTGTGTTCTCTATTATTATATCAACAGCATTTCCTCAGAATGATTTTGCTTCTGCTCCAAGCAGCCTCTATTAGCAAGTTAACTAATCAATCCCGGTGAGATGCTGCCGCAGTTTTCTGCAGCAGCCTTAATTCCAAAGCAATGGAGTGCACTAAAACGTTTGCTGAAGCAGACTCAATTGCAAAGCAATGGAGTGCACTAAAACGTTACCTATTCTCTAAAGGCACCCTGAAATTGTGCATATAAAAACTGTGCATACGAAATAATGCATATGAAAAAAACCGAAATAATGCATACGAAAAAAACCGAAATAATGCATATATGCACAGTTCCGGTTGAAAACCGAAAAAATGCATATGAAAAAAACCGAAATAATGCATATATGCACAGTTTCGGTTGAAAACCGCAATAATGCATATTAGAAAAACCGAAATTATGGATATGCACTCTTTCGTTTGAAAACCGAAATAATGCATATGAAAAAAACCGAAATAATGCATATATGCACAGTTTCGGTTGAAAACCGAAATAATGCATATGAAAAACCCGAAATAATGCATACATGCACACTTTCGTTTGAAAACCGAAATAACGCATATGAGAAAAACGAAGTAATGCATACATGCACAGTTTCGGTTCAAAACCGAAGTAATGCATATGACAAAAACCGAAATAGTGCATACATGAAAACGAACTTCTTTCTGAGTAGGCGGCCTTCGGCCATTTGCTATTTTGTTTGTCCGTAAACTATAGGATTAAGTTGTTCTTTAAAATGTCCACAGATATATATGTATATTTTTTCCTGGAAAATTGTATTCTTTATCCTGTAGAAACTTTATCTGTTATTTTTCTCTCCAAATTTATCCCTTTTTTATAAATTTTTTTGCAGTTTTTTCGTATTAAACCGCCAAGCCGTGATAATTCGTAACAATTGTTCCAAACTATTACAAACTATTGCTTAATAAACAAGCGGTTATTAGACATTCTTTTGAGCGTAGTATTATTTGAAAATAAGGTCATAATATAAATACATAATACATTCAATAAGTACCATTGTTTCAGTTTTACAAGTTTAAATGTATCCCGCAGAAACTTCCAAACCTTATCTAAAAATCAAATGTTATTTTGCTATCTCAATTTATCTTATTTTATCAATTTTTTTGCTAGCCAAAGCATGATAATTTGTAACAATTGTTAAAAATAATTAAAACTATTGCTTAATGAAACAAACCTATTGTCAGCTGTTTTTCTAATTGCGATGTGCATAACATGCCACTGGAAATGATATTTTAATTTATTTTACAATCAAAT
>NW_023474167.1:0-3556 GCF_013731165.1 Rhagoletis pomonella
TTAACCGCGGATTCCCACAAACCACCCATATGAGGGGCACTGGGGGGATAAACTGCCAGTCATAGTTGCCAACTTAGTGCTTTAAGCACTAGATTTAGTGCTTTTTGAAAATTAAAACGCCAAAAATAATGGTTTAGTGCCTAGTGCCCTTTTTAGTGCTTTTTTCTGAACTAAAATTTCTGAATTTACAAGAATCTACAAATTTAAATGCACTAAAATGCAAACCATGTGTGGTAAAAAGATGTAGTTGCAAACCCACGTTCTTGCGTTTTTGTTAAATTGTATTCGCGTTAAAAATGCTAGCACGCAGATAAGTTAAGTATTTATTTTTTTATTTTCTTGATTATTGATTGATTACACACACAACGGGCGGATTGGGCAACGTGAGCAACCCATGTGCGAGATGCGGTAACCAATCCGAGTGGAGCCTTGGGTCACGGCAGAAAGAGAGGGAGCTTCGGTGGGGCCACTCTGACTTATTCGGTTTAAGGGCTTACTGAAGTCTGCAGCGTCTGTTCACCAGTAGGTGCGGCTGCAAACGGGTGTCTGCTTGGAGCAAGCGGCTCGCTATATAAACGTGTATTTGGTTGCGAAACCACCCCCGTCCCAGCAATGGGTTGTGCGCTGGGCTTGGGACCCGCTACGTAAAAACCACTTCCAGTGAAGAAGCAAGGCAAAGCCTCGGATGAGACCCCCCCTTATGATAACGACCACGGCAAACGTTTAAAGACTACGATTTGAGGGCATGCACCTGGAATGTCCAGACCCTTAATGGGGAAGGTGCCTCTGCCCGGCTGGTTGATGTCCTCGTAAGGACAAAAGCTGACATCACCGCCATCCACGAAATGCGTTGGTCGGGGCAAGGCAAACATTGTATAGGGCCTTGCGGCGTCTACTACAGCTGTCGTGTAAAGGAGCGCAGATTCGGAGTTGGATTTGTGGTGGGAGAGAGACTCCGTCGCCGAGTACTGTCGTTCACCCCGGTGGACGAGCATCTAGCCACAATCCGCATCAAAGCGAGATTCTTCAACATCTCGCTCATCTGCGCCCATGCCCCGACGGAAGAGAAGGATGAGGCATCCAAGGATCTCTTCTATGAGCGCGTGGAGCGCACGTACGAGCGCTGCCCCCGTCATGATATCAAAATCGTGCTTGGCGACTTCAATGCCAGGGTGGGCAAAGAAGGGATCTTTGGAACCACCGTCGGAAAATTCAGCCTCCACGACGACACGTGCGACAACGGATTGAGGCTGGTCGACTTCCCCGGGGCCCGAAACATGGTAGTATGCGGTACTAGGTTCAAGCATAAAAAGATCCATCAAGCTACCTGGCTGTCTCCGGATCGAAAAACGAGAAACCAAATCGATCATGTTGTGATAGACGGAAGGCACGCTTCCAGTGTTTTAGACGTACGCACACTCCGAGGCCCAAACATCGACTTGGACCACTATCTTGTTGCAGCCAAGATACGCACCCGCCTCTGTGCAGCAAAAAATGTGCGCCCAAATATGCAAGGAAAGCTTAACGTCGAAAAGCTGCAATCACAACAGACAGCCAGCGCTTTCGCTACTCGACTCTCACACCTGCTCTCAGAGAGCAATCTTCAACAAACCGACATATGCGAGCAGTGGAACCACATTTCCCGCTCATTAAGTACCGCCGCCGAAGAAGTAGTCGGATTTCAGCGAGCCCGAAAGAACAACTGGTACGATGAGGAGTGTCAGGAAGCTGCAGAGAAAAAAGATGTCGCCTGCAGGGCCACGCAGCGATCGGGCGCAACGCGCGCTATGTGGGACCGCTATAGGGATCTGAAGAGGGAAGCGAGACGTATTTGCCGCAACAAGAAGAGAGAGGCCGAAATACGTGAGTGCGAAGAGCTTGAAATGCTGGCCGACAGGAGGAATGCCCGAAAATTTTACCAGAGAGTTAGGCGACTTACGGAAGGTTTATAGACCGGGGCGCACTCCTGTAAGAACAATAATGGCGACCTAGTAACTGATGTCCAGAGCGTACTTAAATTATGGAGGGAACACTTTTCCGCCCTACTAAATGGTAGCAGCACGGAAAGTTGTGGAGAAGAAGAACCCGAGCCCGCAGTCGATGATGACGGAGTCGACATTCCACCGCCTGACTATGACGAGGTACGTATAGCAATAACGCGGCTGAAAAACAACAAAGCCGCTGCAGCTGACAGCCTGCCAGCTGAGCTATTCAAGTACGGCGGCGAGGAGTTGATAAGGTGCATGCATCAACTCTTGTGCAGAATATGGTCAGATGAACGCATGCCCGGCGACTGGAATTTAAGTGTGCTCTGCCCAATCCACAAGAAAGGTGACCCCGCCCATTCGCGCCAACTACCGCGGGATCAGCCTTATAAGCAGAGGTTACAAGGTCTTATCGAGCGTATTGTGTGAAAGACTGAAGCCCACCGTCAATGAACTGATTGGGCCTTATCAGTGTGGCTTTAGACCTGGAAAATCCACCATAGACCAGGTATTCACAATACGCCAAATCTTGGAAAAGACCCGCGAGAAAAGGATCGACACTCACCACCTATTTGTCGACTTTAAAGCCGCTTTTGACAGCACTAAAAGGAGTTGCCTATACGCCGCTATGTCTGAATTTGGCATCCCCTCAAAACTCATACGGCTGTGTAAAATGACGTTGAGCAATACCACCAGCTCCGTCAGAATTGGAAAAGACCTCTCCGAGCCGTTCGCCACAAAACAGGGTTTCAGACAGGGCGACTCCCTGTCATGTGACTTCTTTAAGCTGATGTTGGAGAAGATAATAAGAGCTGCAGAACTGAATCGCTCAGAAACAATTTACTACAAGAGCGTGCAATTGCTGGCTTATGCCGATGACATCGACATCATCGGTAACAAAAACCGCGAAGTCTGTTTTGCGTTTTCCAAGTTGGATAGGGAAGCAAAGCGCATGGGTCTGGTGGTAAACGAGGACAAGACGAAGTATCTCCTGTCATCAAACAAACAGTCAGCACATTCGCGCCTTGGCACCCACGTCACTGTTGACAGTTACAATTTCGAGAAAGTAGAGAATTTCGTTTACTTGGGAACCAGCATTAACACCGATAATAATGTCAGCATTGAAATCCAACGTAGAATCACTCTTGCCAACAAGTGCTACTTTGGACTGAGTAGGCAATTCAGGAGTAAAGTCCTCTCTCGACGTACGAAAACCGCGCTCTATAAGTCACTCATCATGCCCGTGCTGGTATATGGCGCAGAAGCATGGACAATGACAACATCCGATGAGGCGGCTCTTGGAGTGTTTGAAGGAAAGATTTACGGGCCTTTAGCGTTGGCGACGGCGAGTACCGCAGACGATGGAACGATGATCTGTATGAGCTTTACAACGATATGGACATAGTGCAGCGAATTAAAATACAGCGGCTCCGCTGGCTTGGTCATGTCGTTCGAAAGGACACCGATGCTCCAGCTCTGAAAGTATTCAACTCGGAACACGCTGGTGGTAGCAGAGGAGGAGGGAGGCCCCCACTGCGATGGAAAGATCAGGTGGAGAAGGACTTGGCTTC
>NW_023474168.1:0-3555 GCF_013731165.1 Rhagoletis pomonella
GCTTAGAAGGGCATTGATTGCTCGAGCTTCGTCCCCGAAAACATGTTGTTGTTCGGTATACATAGCTGATAGTTCGGATCCGACTTCACCAAATGAATGAATGATGTCTGGTGCTGCCCACCACCCCTTGTTGTTTTCGAGTTTGGCCGAGGTGATGCCACGGCTGGCGCAGTCTGCGGGGTTGAATTCCAACCGAGCATGTATCAACGCAATGGTAATTGTTTTGAATGCACGCTATACGGTTTGACACATACTGCTAAAAGCGGATGCAGGTTTCTTAATCCAACTGGGGACAATAGTACTAAGTAGTATCGAGAACTCGATGCTCTTTCATAAGTACTGAGCAAATATCCCGAATACCGAAAAGTATCAACGAGTTAAGAACTTTTATAAGTAAATTTTTTTTAAATTACCCTATAAATATTGTGGCGAACGTTCGAATATTAACTTCAATATCCAATATGAATGTTATGAAAATGAAGATAAAGCTCATTTACTTCAGTACTTTGATAACTCGAAAAACTGAAAACCCGAGAAACACGCCTTTGAAGTTTTTAATTCAAATAATGTTATCAGTTTTGAGTTATTGGCTTGACTTGGTTAATCTTTGGATTTTCTATGTTATACCAAAACCCAGAATACCATGCGTACACGGAAAGTAAATATTTTAGCATTTCAATTGCATAAATGTAGAGCTAAGTGTCAAAAAAACTTTCAAACTTGATTTCCCAAAATTTTCACTTTTACACATTCATGTTTATGGCATACGGGCGACGATATGTATACTCGCATTCTAATAATTAATACATATTTTGTTCTAGTGAGTTCCTGGTAATTGCCACAGATATGCAATTTTTACGTAGCCTAGAAGAAAATGTAGCGGTCATTTCACCATTGGCTTTGGGTAAAGATATTTAAATAATTGAAAAACGAATATCTTGCCTCCCCTTTGATAATGAATGGTGGAAGAGGATAGTCTTTCGACTCGACAACTTGGCCACTCTCCAGCATAAGGCAGCCGTCGTTAACCCATGTATTCTACCTTCGTTGTAAAATCCAGCCCATTCTTGAAGAAAATTTTTATAAAAAAGAGATCTTTCCAATAGAGAATGGGCTTCACCACATTTACTTCTCGTCTTCTACATTTACATTTCATTTTCAAAGTAAAGTTATTTATAAATACATGTACGCGTCAAACAATTATAAAATATTCAATATTATTCAATTTACAAACAGGAAGAGGCGAAAAAAGCAAAGCAATCTGATTTTTGTTTACTCTTTGCGTTTGCTTTGAGAATACTTGGAAGTACGAGTATTATCGATACTTTTTTGCAAGTATGAGTACTGGCATCGATACTTTTTTAGAATATTCTATATGAGTACTAGTATCGATATTTTTCTAAAAAATTCTATCACTACTAAGCTCGAAGTCCGTTACAGTTCCGATGCTGTTGGTCTACAAGTAGCATCTACTCAAACAGTTGTGTCTTACAAACAGCCCACCCCAGTCGGTCACTTCGTACCCTCCCACCGTGTAATGTTCACCTACTTTTCTGCACTTCTTACCTTCTTGCCATGGATCTTCTGAGGCTATCTTCCCGTCTTAGCTGCTGGTGTATCTCGGTTATTGCGGTGCTTGCCACATCCCAAGCATGCTAGGGATACTATTCTGCGTCTGATTTCAGCAAAACGCGGGCAAACGAATACTACATGCTCAGCGTCTGCAACTTCCTGGCACTCTGGATATAACGGAGAGTCATATAATCCGAAACGGTGTAAATAATTTCGGTAACACCCGTGGCCTGTGAGGAACTGCGTTATGTGAAAGTTTACTTCTCCATGTGTTCTATTAAGCCATTTCTGTATCTTTGGGACTAGTGTGTACGTCCAATATTTTATAATCCTTTTTACTATACATATCGAGCTCTAGCCGCCAAAATAACGTAAGCGACATTTTTTTTCAAAATTTCCTTTTTGCTGCAGAAATGTATCTAGATGCTCTAGTAATATTTCTGCATCAAAAACAAAATTTTGAAACAAATGTCGCTTACGTTATTTTGGCGGTTAGGGCTCGATATATTGAATATTTTTTATAGAAAATGCGCCGTAGGCACTGGTGGCACTGGCGGCACTGGTGACACCAGCGACACTGGTGAAGGTTAGGTTAGGTTAGAATGGTGGCGGAAAACTATTACGCCCAAGTAGCAGCTAAGTGCCATTTTGATACCATATACCTCGAGTGAGTATGCTAGAACTAGCCTGTGTGGCTAATGAAGTCGAGTATGTTGTGGAGACTTACATCAGATAGCTCTCGTAACGATGTGAATTCATATTCTCCTAGCATGGTATTTCTGCTCCTCATTAAAGCTGGACATTTACAAAGCAGGTGCTCTACTGTTTCCTGCTCGTCCTCATCTTTGCAGCTTCTACAGAAGTCGTTGTAGGCGATTCCCAGCCTTCTCGCGTGGGTACCAATCGGCCAATGTCCAGTAAGAGTCGCAACAAGCCTAGCAACGTCAGATCTGGGTTTCCTTAGTAGGTTTTGTGTTCTCTCAGGGCTGTACGCAGGCCACAATAGTTTGTCTTTATATGTGGTTGCAATTGGGGGTGAGATCCGGTCCTCGATCGACACCAATGTAGAACCCTCTCTGGCTAACTCGTCTGCAGCCTCGTTTCCGTGAATGTTGCTATGACCAGGGACCCAAACTAAATCTAGATCGAGTTCACGACTTACTGTATTTAACAGTGTCCTACACTCCTTGATTAGTTTCGACCTTGTTGTAAAAGACGCTAAGGCCTTAATGACGTGACGTAATCCTCTACGTTCTAAGAGATGGCAGCCTTCGGCTATAGCGAATTCTTCTGCTTGGAAGACACTCTCGAAATCGGGCAGATGAATTGATCCTTTTACTCCCAGTGACTCAGAGTTAATACCTGCCCCAACTCCACGTTCCATTTTGGAGCCATCCGTGTACATATGATGTGTCCAGATAGAGATATCAAGTTCCCCATCCCAGTCGGCTCTCGACGGAAGAATGGCCCCGAAAGGCCCCTGAAACTCTACCTCAGGTCGAATGTAATCGGCTGCCAGCCTCAACTTAGGTGGCAAACGGGAAATTATACTGCTATGCCCGATCGTTCTTTCTTTCCATATACCTAGTTCTCTGTCTTATAGCCGATAGTGATGCGGTATGCCGTATGTGAAGGTCTATAGGAAATAGGTTTGTAATAACATTTAGGTCATCGGTAGGGCAAGTTCCCGTTGCCCCCGTGGTCCCGATATATGCAGCTCTCTGAACTCTGCCTAGTTTCACTTGATTATATTGGTTCTTTAAGGCTGTCCACCATACCAAAGAACCGCAGCTTAAGATCTGACGTACAACCGCTATGTACATCCAGAGTACAACTTTTGGATTGAGACCCCATGTCTTCCCAAAAAGCCGCTTACAGGAGTAGTAGGCAATGCTCGCTTTCTTTACTCTTTCTTCAATATTTATTTTCCAACTTAGCTTAGAAGGGCATTGATTGCTCGAGCTTCGTCCCCGAAAACATGTT
>NW_023474169.1:0-3555 GCF_013731165.1 Rhagoletis pomonella
ATGCCTCGTCATTTGAATAGCAGCGTACCCTTTTTTTGATTTTTTACCATACAAAGTATGCTTGACAAAATTTTTATATGGAAGAAAATGCGCAGCACCGTCAACAAAAAAAATTGTCGCCCCTATGTTTATTTTTTTTAATTTTCAAAAATTTTTAAAATGGGATGTAGAGGTAGAATGTGCTATATTTTTATAAAAAGTTAATGAATATTAAACAAACAAAACGAAAACTGTACCTACTAAGTATTAAAAGGATGCGCTATTCAAATAACGAAGATGGTATATCTCTTAATTATTAATCCAATTTTAAACTTTAAACATAAATCACATTTGCTTCATTGGTATTAATCTTTTATAAATGAATATTTACATAATTATAACAAGGCATACTACATATTACTTTACACGAAATATGAACCTCTGTAAAGCAAATTTTTTTAGGCAAACTTTGGGTCGTTGAACACGAAAAAATACCCATGGTTTCAAAGAAGTGTTTTCGAGATTTGTTCGAAAAACGTATTTTTAGTACTTTTTCAGTTATTCCTCAATATCTCATGAAACGACCAACAGTTCGAAAGGTATTGATGGGCTCTTTGCAAAAATATATATTTTTTGTGTAGACTGTGTTCCGTAACATCTACATTTCTCATCAGAGTTTCATTTACTGTAAAAAGAAAATGATTGAAATTTCAATTTTTCGCTTGTTTCACTAATAATTTTCATGGAAATCGGCAAAGTAATATATTTTTGTAGGTCGCTTATGTTGATTGGATAATTTTTTCATGAGACATTGACGAATAGGTCCGAAATGTACCAAAAACACTTTTTTCGAAAAAATTACGAAAACGCTTGTTTGAAAAGAAAATCGGCTTGGAAAATATTTTTTTTCTTAAGCGATTACCTCAAAATTTGTAGAACAGTGTTATCAATATATTTGATGCTGGTCTTCAATTTCTCGTCACCCATTGTCCATATCCGTACAATATTAAGAACGCATTGACTAGTTGAACCTTCAAAACCAACTTACACTGCTTTTATTTCGATTAGGAAAAGTTAATTTTAAAATATCGAAGAAAATGCGGGACAAAGGCAGGACACTTGGAAAAAATCAGAACATTTTGGGGGTTTTCTGTTTTGAAAAACAGTACGGTCCTGCAAAAAACAGAACGGATGGTCACCGTACATATACTAAATGTGAGCAAACAACATTTTGCTTGCATAGTCTTCTGTTCTCTTTTCACTGCAAGTTGAATTATTTTAGTATCTATTGCAAAATTTTATACAGACAAGACTAAAAAGTATAAAATAAATGTAAAAAAAACTTTTTAATGTACCACGCTTTTATAAATGGACCAAAATTAGAAAATAACCGCTGTGGTGTAGTGGTAAGCAGTGCGCGCTTCCACTCCACAATGCCTGGGTTCAAATCCTGGTCAAAGCAACATCGCAAAAATATAGAAAAAAGGTTTTTTCTTAACAGCGGTCGTCCCTCGGCAGGCAATAGCAAACCTCCGAGTGTATTTCTGCCATGAAAAACAGCTTCTCATAAAAATACAATCGCCGTTCGGAGTCGGCGTAAAACTGTAGGTCCCTCCGCTTTGTGTGAAAACATCAAGGCGCACGCCACAAATCGGAGGAGAAGCTCGGCCAAACACTAACATATGTGTAAGCGTCAATCTATTATTATTATTATAGAACTTGTTTTGATAACTTTTGATTTTGAAATTTTAGCAAAAGTCATTATAAACAATTTATGAGATTGAAAATGAAAAGCGTGGGGCGCATGTAATAGGCCTGATTTGAAATTGAAGAGCAATATATGTATGTATGTGGGTATATTAATAACGACCGCTTAAACTCGATCTCAAATTTGTACTTTCGCTGTAGAAATTTTAGGTCTATGTTATGTATGTAGTTTGAATATTGTCAATTAAATCTAATGCTTTGTATTGCATGCGCTCCACGTTTTTCGTTTTCAATCTCATAAATTGTTTATAATGACTTTTGCTAAAATTTCAAAATAAAAAGTTATCAAAACAAATTCTATGGGACTGAGATATATTATTATTACAACGCTTTTATCAACTTGCAATGTTGTATGTCCAGACCGCTTTGAATGTTGTATGTCCAGACCACCATTTATACTAGCTGTATTTTTTTGTAAGCGAGCGACAAAAGAACGCTCAACTCGGGTAAAATTTCCTTTTAGCTACTTTAGCAACCCTGTTGGTAGCTGGCAAGAAAATGTGATTAGTTTAACGGGATTTAGATACAATAAAATAATGTAAAAAAAATATTTTTTAAAAACAAGCTTTTATTTAAGATGTACAATCAAAGGAATAAAATAAAGTAGTGTAGCAAAAGATTTTTTAGCAAGAAAATTTTGTCAAAACTGCACTAAAATGAATAAAATAAAATAAGTTAAGGTCTCGTTAAAGTTACGTTAAATTACTAACAATTTGTACTAATTTACTTCGTTTTTAAAAAAGCTTGTCGCGCGAATAGCAAACCGGAATTTACATATCTGCATACATACATATACATACCTAACCAATTATGCATATACGCTGAATTCGCTGACAAGCTTTTTCAAAAACGCAGTAAATTAGTACAAATTGTTAGTAATTTTCATTAGAGTTTGAATAACTCCTTTCACTAGATGGCTTTTAGTAACTTTAACGAGACCTTAACTTATTTTATTTTATTCATTTTAGTGCAGTTTTGACAAAATTTTCTTGCTAAAAAATCTTTTGTTACACTACTTTATTTTATTCCTTTGATTGTACATGTTATATAAAAGCTTGTTTTTAAAAAAATATTTTTTTTACATTATTTTATTTTCTAATTTTTAGTCCATTTATAAAAGCGTTGTATATTTAAAAGTGTTATTTTATTTTATGTACAAAATTTTGCAATAAATATTAAAATAATTCAACTTGTAATGAAAGAGAACAGAAGACTATGCAAGCAAAATGTTTGCTTACGTTTTGTATAAACATACATATGTACATATAGCAGCATTTAACTTCATTTAAAGAAATGGCGTGTCGTCCATTTCCGCAGTAGCATATTTAAATAGTGCATATATTTAGGCGCAATATTTAACTTCTTCTGGCGGGGCGACATCTGGAGTCTTCTAATTCCTACAACGAGATTCATATCTAGACTAGGTTGATATCTAGAATTTGCTTTAACAATTTTATAGTGGTTTTACGTTCTTTGGCAAATTACGCTCTGTTAGCCATAAATCTTACTATTTTTTGACCGCCTTTGAATCAAGGCGCCTGGACCATATGGAGAATCCATTTATATATTAAATTGCATTGTCATCGTGATTGGAACTATGCTGAAAATTTCAAGTCTCTAACTTGTCGGGAAGTTAGTTTAAAATCGATTGGAAATTTCCGCGATTTCCGCGGGATGACCAAGTTAAATAAAAGCTTATAAAAAACAATTTAAATGAGTAATTATGCGAGGTATTTGCGTAATATATATACTCTTTTAAAATATAAGTCACGTATAAAAGGAAGCAAAAATTTCGCTCTCCACTTTCCC
>NW_023474170.1:0-3553 GCF_013731165.1 Rhagoletis pomonella
GAAATGCGGTACAATTGATTATTACTTCCGATTATGAAAACTCCGCACATGCATACGGCTTTGTACCTATGTATGTACATACTAGTCTGGCAAAGCGCTAGTTCCGCCCTACAAATTCAGATCTGTCTCTGAACTATGTATGTATGTATGTATGTTTATTCATTATTTTCTTAATTCATAAAAATGTACAATAAAACAAATACATAATTTTAAAATAACAAATTCAGTCAGAAAATAGTTAATGACATAGTATGCTACAATAAAGAGCAGTGGAAATGTCATTTCATAATTGTTACATTAGTGGGGGGGCATAAGTAGAAATCAAAATGTAGTTGCGAATATGATTAGTAAAGTTAAAAATTATTAAATTAAATATATGAATACAAATTTATGCATAAAAATTTAGGCAAAGCATTCAAAGCAATTTCAGAACCTACATCAAAATGTATTATGTTAAACCTTCAGCGGTAATGCATTACTTATACACTAAGGCCCACTTGCACAACGCCGAGTCATCTCCTTAACTAAGTTAATTTGATAAGTTGTCAAAAGCGTATGGATTTAACCCCCCATTTGACGTTAGCTCTGAGTTAAAAATATAAATTTTCGTTGTGCAAGTCAGCCTAAATAATAGGTCGCAGCAAAACTTCGATACCTTCATGATTGAAGCCAAAAAGCCATATTTTCACCTCTTTGAGGAACACTGAAAGCGATCTAATAAGCTGTATATCGTCGGGTAATTTGAGAAGTAATTTACAAGACACTGTGGCGTAGAAGTTTCGAAAGAGTGTGGTGCGAAAGCTCGGAATTGCTATGTGAAATAATGATCTACTTCTCAGATTGTATGGATTGTATATAGGACTTTGAGTATATCCGCTCCTCATGAAAAAAATTTTCAAAACTTTAAAGTAGTACAAATGACGCAAAGGAAGAATATTTAACTTTTTGAAGAGATCCATGGAATGTGTCATGCGCCCAACGCTACATATTCTTCGAATAAGACACTTCTGCATGACTAAAAGCGGACGAACCTTATTAGCGTATGCACCACCACAGCAACTGATTCCGTATTGTAATTTAGAGTGGATTAACCCATGGTATACCATTATCAATAATTTGTTGGAGCACAGTTTTTTCAAACTATAGAAGGAACGTACGGCTGATAGAAGGTAAAGCTTCATAGCCGAAATATGCGAAGACCAACTTAGGCTTTGGTCTATTATAACTCCTAAATACTTAAAGTCAGGAACAACTTCGATGTTAAAGCAATTATTGTTGCAGTTAATACTATGATAAAAAGTAGCTACAGCATTTTGCTGCGTGCAATTATTAGAGCATAATATATATCGCATACAGTTCGAGGCATGAAAAGTAAATGCGTCATTTGGTATGTCTTTGTTACCAAGACTAAAATACATTAACTTCGTTTTGTTGCTTGCTACCAGCTTGTGGCCTGCAAACCAAGATCTTAGCAAATGTAAGTCGTGGTTGATATCTACAAAAAGATTAAATGAGTTGTCTGATCCGTATGCAATGGCAAGGTCGTCAGCAAAAGCAGTAACCTTCCCAATAAAAGGCAACGAGAATACTGAATTGATATAAATCAAAAACAAGATTGGTCCAAGTACCGATCCCTGGGGTACACCTAGGGTTATAAATCTGGGTTCACTCAAATAATTTTCAATTTTAACTTTTTGAACTCTGTTCGTTAGGTAAGATTCAAACCATCTTAGGATGTTACCACGAAAACCATCCGAATTTAATTTGCTCAAAAGAATAGTATGGTCAACCATGTCAAACGCTTTCGTAATATCGACGAATAAACTAGCACAACTCTTTCTTTCATCAATGGCCTTATATATAAATGAACAGAAATCTAAAAGAGCATCTTCAGTGGAGAGACCGGACCTAAAACCAAACTGCATTGGACTGAAGAAATTTATTTTATCCAGATATGCTAAAAGTCTACCCTTCACAGCTTTCTCGAAAATTTTGGTTATTGAAGATAATAAGGATATAGGTCTGTAGTTGTTTTTATCTTTTTTATTTCCTTTTTTAAAAAGAGGTATAACAGTAGCACACTTTAAGTCTTCTGGAAAAACTCCAGAGAGTATACTTAAATTAAATAAATGCTTCAGAACGTCAACAATATACAATCCTATGCTCTTTAATATTCGATTTGAAATGTTATCACTTCCACTAGAACCAGAATTTTTTTAGGTTTTTGATTATGATCAGAATTTCTGAGCCGGATATGGGATCAAAGAAAAAACTGTTACTGGGCGGGGCGAGTTCAGGATGCAATGGGTCAGTTTGACACGTACAAAAATTATAGTTGTTAAATATAGCGGGACCAGTACCCACGTTAACAAAGAAATCATTCAGCGCATTTGCAACTACCAGAGGATCCGAGACATCAGTGCCGTCCAAACTTAACACAAGCGAATCCGATTTGCTTTTTGATTTACGGTTAATAATTTGGTTTACAGCATCCCATTCTCTCCTGAGGTCACCATGCGCTGAAAATAATAAATCTTGGAAATATTTTTCGCGATTAGATCGGATTTCTTTATTTAGCGCATAAGTGAGGCCACGAACACGTTTCTTAAGCTTGGCATCTGTTGGACGTTTGCTGGATTTCAGACGTAAATTGTTTTTTACCTTAATCTTTCGAAGTAATTGGTGAGTTATCCAAGGCTTCAGAGCTAAAAGCGACTTTTTCCGATGAACAGTGAGACAAGAGTTGTTTATGTGAGCTGAAAGCGCATTTATAAACAGGCTATAAGCTTTTGTTACATCCGTTTCATCGAAAACAGTTCCCCAGTTTTCACAGAGAAGTGATTCTTGGAGTAATTTATAATCCAATCTTTTAGAAGTTACTTGCGTACAATAGTCTTTAAATGCCCTACTATTATTCAAGTTCACGAGTTGAAGGCCAGTCAGGCAATGGTCAGAGATGCCAAAGTTCAGATTTATACCGGCACGCATATGATCTACCATATTATTTAACCTAACGTATACATGATCAATACAGGTCCCTGAATCTGGGCGGGTGGTCTCTTGGATAACGGATGTTAAGCCATTGTCTGCCAGAAGCGCAAGATAGTTGTCCAACATTGAGTTAGTAGACAGTAAGTCAAAGTTGAAATCTCCTAAAATAAAAAGATTATTTGATTTTTCTGTACATAGAAAAGTAGAAAACTCTTCATGAAAAAGTTTAAGGTCATGTGTGTGAAATCTATATACGCATACAAAAGAGAAGGATATATTGTTTAACTTCAACGACATTTTTAAAACATCAGCACTTGTTAGACTTAAGCTCGAAACTTCGCATTCGTAACAGTTTCGTATAAACATTCCAACACCACCTGCAGAGTAAGTATAATTTGCATTTGCAAAAAAATTGTAATTAGGAATACTGTAGTCATTAATTTCATAAGAAAAAATCCAAATCTCTGAAAGAAATATAATATCCGGAAGCTTGTTAAAGGCTTCAAGGTTGCAAACTAAAGGATCGAAATTACGCCTTAGACTTCTTATATTTTGATGCAAA
>NW_023474171.1:0-3553 GCF_013731165.1 Rhagoletis pomonella
AAAGACACATAGCTTCGCCATTTTTGGGAAGTTTAGTCATCTTTTAGGCTGAAGATATTCTACTCATTAAGGTTATTAATTGTATAATGAAATCTCCAAAAACGTAAATTTTGAATTACAGCTCTCTATTATTAAACGTGCGTTGTGGTGGGTGCACTTATAATTATGACACAGGGTGCATATTAGTACAGATCTATTTTTAATTTTTTTTATTTTTTTATTTTTTTTTTTTTTTTTGACTTTGCGCTAATGGCGTAGAAGAAACCATAGGTCTAAAATCAATTTGGAGTTGGAAGTTTTAAGAAAAAGATAAGTGCATCAGAAATCCTCTTATAGCATGTTTTTATACAAAATATAAGCACTTCTTTACGACTCTACAGCAAAATGCTAAGAAACCTACTTTCGCAATTTGGCAAAACTCCAAGTTTATTTTAGGCCCATGGTTTCTTCGACAAATTCGCTTAGACTTAAACGTAGAATTCTTCTGTGCTATATGCGCATAGTCGGAAAAACCTCCCATACAAATTGACCCGCCCTAGTGTATATATGTATTTACATACAGTGCATATGTATCATTTTGTACCAAATTCAAAATGATATTGTTGGCGACCTATGTTTATTTATAGATTTATAGAACTTTTCAATTAAAACACGGTTCATTTCCTAACAAATATCATATAATCCTAAGCTCAAAGCTTTGTAGAAAGCTAAAAAAAAAATCATCAAAGTCGCATCCACATTTTTAGCCACTTGAAACTTGCACATTATGACGCTAAAATTGAATGGGCTATAAAATTGTATACTCCCAAAAAAAAATTTAACACTTCTAAGAAAACAGTTTGAAAATATGATGAAAATTTAATGAATCTTTTTCAGTATTCTACAATATTGTAACCTTAAGAGTATATATTGTATTTTTTAGGAAATGATCTCCATTTTAATTGAAAAATCTCAGAAATTAATAAATAAACCTAACTAGCAAACAATATAATTTTGAATTTCGTCTAAAATGATATGTCCAACACTGTACATAGCTAATGCCGAATACCCACTAGGTATTGGAAATCCGGTCTAAGAAGTCTTGATAGAAATTTCGTCGTTTAATCGACTTTTTGGGAACTATTCAAAGTAACGATTTTATAAACTTTAGAAGCCATATTTTACTTTTCGAAAGTTTAAGGTCGCCTAGGTGAATAGGATCGATAGTTTTGGGGAAACAATCATTTTTTTTTGTTTTTTTTTTTTTAATAAATAAGTCGTAGGCCATAGTTTAGTCGCTTCAAATAAATTTATTTGGTTAAAACATTTTATGTTTTGCTAACTTTATATTAAGTTAGATAGTTAACCGTATAAATATTTTGCTTAGCCGAAGGTAAAGACAAATACATAAATGCGTGGCAAAAAATGCACTCACATTATTAAAAATAAAAGAAATTCCTGTGCAATATACTATTCGATTTTGTCATACACAGTTTCACTTAAACTCTCTTAGGAGAAATTTTCAAAATAAATAGCTACAATGTAGCAACAATAGCTAACTACAACTAAAGCTACAACTATATTATAAATCGCCAACGTTACACTACTAAAATACCGTTTTTTTTTACGTCCACATGATAATGAATTTCCAGTGATCTCGCACTTACATACAAAAATAATTATGAATTGCAGTTGCAGTATAAACACGTTCACTTTTTTGCTAATATTCTTATCCTTTTTTTCACTAGTCTAATTGCTGCCGTCAATCATTTACTTCCATTCTTCTGAGAGATGTCATCTGCCAGACTCTTTACCATTCGACACACTAGTTCACCGCAAATAGACTGCCGCGACTTGCCCACCATAACCACTTCCTCATGATTTGCATCTTCTTCACAGCTGTCGTAATCGGTCGCACACTTGTTTGTTATCAAACTGAACGCGAATACGGTGAGATCACAATGCCTGGCGGTTATCACTTCGTGGACGGTGGACATGCCCACTGCATCGACGCCCATGATGCGTAGCATTTTCAGTTCTGCCACCGTTTCATAGTTGGGTCCACCCAAGCAAATCAAGACACCCTCGTGCACATCATTTTCAATGCCCATCTCGCGTACAACCTTTCGCGCCTTGCCTACCAAATGACGATCGTAGGCATTTTTCATGGGCGGGAAACGGGGACCGAAACGTGGATCGTTGGGTCCTTGCAGTGGTGAATTGCCAGCAATGCCCATGATATTGATGTGATCACGCACGATGACGATATCGCCGACCTTGTACTTGGGATTTAGACCGCCCGCAGCATTTGTTACAAAAAGATATTGAATGCCGACTAACTTCATGACGCGCACAGGCATAGAACACTTGGTTAGCGGATAACCTTCGTAGTTGTGGAAGCGACCTTGCATGGCCACCACAGGCATGCCCTCTAGATAGCCAAAAATCATGCGTCCCACATGACCCTCAACTGTAGAGACGGGAAAATGGGGGATGTCCTTGTAGTCGAAGGCTTGCGTGTCTGTGATGTGATCGGCCAGCGAGTTTAGACCCGAACCGCAAATTATGCCAACCTTGGGACGAATGGTGGTGCGCTCCAAAAAGAAATCAGCGATCTCTTTAATTAATTCGTAGGAGTAGCTGAAAAGAGAAAAAAGGGGGTAAATTAAATATCGTGTATGATAGAAATATATATAGAATTTCCAACGACGGTAATTTTTAAGCAAACAAGTAATTTTTAGCAAAAAAAAACCGACTTCACTGATCGGATCTCAACCAGATTAGTATGGGACAATCGGTTGACGTGGTCCAAAGTTATGCGGTAACATACATAAAAAAAAAAAAAAAAAAAAAAAAAATATTCCGACGAACTGATAACCTCCTCCTTTTTTGGAAGTCGGTTAAAAAACAAAACCGACTTCAATTCGCATATATAATATATATATATATATAGATCAAAACCAGATTAGTATAGGACCACCTCTGGACACTACCTTTCCGATGCAAAAAAAATTATCGAAATCGGTTGACGTGGTCCAAAGTTGTGCGGTAACATACATAAAAAATAAAAAAATTAAATTAAAAAAAATATTCCGACGAACTGAGAGCCTCCTCTTTTTTTGGAAGTCGGTTAAGAATAGAACAGAAACCTTAATGCAATAGCCGTTGAAGTGTACTGATGGTTCATTTTTGGTGCCAATTGGAGATGTAGTTATATGCAAAAATAGATATGTAAATAATCATACACAAATTTCTTTACGACCCAACTCTTTTCACGTTCAATGCCAAGTAAGTATTTGCAGCCAATTTGAAAAATGTTACACCAATAAAAGTTATGCATCTTTGCTATCTCAAGAATGTTATTGAAAAGGTGAAAAACATCCGTTAAAAAAAAAACAAGTTTTTATCACGATAAAGGCCGTTTTCACAGTGGAGAACTAACTGACATGCAGCAATTAAATAGCGATCGATTTTTAGTGCACAAATTTAAAGATAACTTTCGAATGAGAGTCGACTCTCAGGAAACAGCCCTTACCCTTAGTTAGCGTTTTTTTATCTTTCAAATAATTTTGTA
>NW_023474172.1:0-3552 GCF_013731165.1 Rhagoletis pomonella
GTTTTGGGAGGCGTCCTTCTTAAGTCGGTTTCGAGAACTCTGTTGCAGTATGGACAAATTTAGCTCAGGAAGTTTGGCTCCTGTCGTCAATTTTCTCCAAATCAGGAAAATTAGGATCATTAGCAAAATAAGTCCTACACCTTCAGACATCGCAAACCAGTTGGTTTTGTCCTTCAGGTAACCCAAAAGTCCTATGTTTCCAGACGTCATTTCATGGACGAGATCGAGGTCACTGCCAGACTCTTATTCGTTATTGTAGACAACACGGATGGAAGCACCTGCACACCTGAGCTGCTTGTACTCCAGTGGGTTTGATTGTTGATCGTTATCGTCTCGTTCTCCAGCTGTAGAATATAGGAACCAGACAGGTGTTTACATATTTTACCTGACCATACGCTGCTGTTGAAGCTGTCCAGGAATATTTTATCTTCCTTGAGTACTTCAACCGTTGTTTCCATGCAGGTTATGTAGCGACAACTTGTTTGGCCGCCCTTGAGTAGACGTGGTAAACACCCCTCTTCAGGCAGTAAATCTAGTGACCCCTGTTTGCAAACCATAGCGGTGGCGAGGTGTAGACAGCTATCCTTAATACCATACGTCTGTTGCTTGTTCATTAGGATTGTTTTGTACTTCAAGTCGACTCGATGACCATCCCTCAAAATTGATCGTGTGATTAAATGGTTGAACCTTGTTTGCGCCACTTTTGGCATGGACAAGACGTATAGTAGAAGGGTGCCGTTGGTGTAGATTGATGGCTCACCATATTCGATGGCTTCGATGACGTTACTGTACGGAAGGACTTCGATTTCGCTTATTAGTTGGTTTATTTCCTCCTTATTTAATAGGTTACTGTTGACAACTCCTGCTTTAGCCATTTGACATGCTCGAATCAACTCGTTAACGTCCTCCTTAAGGATCGCTACCTTGTGCTCTATTTCCTGTGAAACTTTAGCCAGGTGGTTGCGTCCCAAAATGTCATTCGTGGCCGTCGCGATTCCATTAACAGCTATTACAGGCTTTTGAGTTTTCTTGAATATTTCAGAGTTTACCTTATATTGGTGGTTGTTATTGGTTACTAATGCGTCTTGGCTCCACAGGACTTCATCCCAGTCTAAGGCGTCAGGTGTACCAGCAATCCACTTCCAGGCTGACCCAATCCAATTGATTGAACGCTTGGGTCTTTTAGGCTTAGGGCCCTTCAGCTCGTCGAGTTGAGTTTGTGTTTTCTCCAACTGATAAGTGATGACGCCAGTGATAGCGTTGGTCTCGTTCATCCTTGAGGTTTCATAGCTTAGACGATTTAAAATTTTAGCGTGTCAGGTCGATCATGTGGACCAGTTTGAAATGTCCGTTACTATCCAACCGTACCCATCTCGAACAGTTAGAACAGGAGAATCTAGGTTGAATACGACGTATGCTTGTGCGGTTGCACAGAGGCAGATTCTATGAATTAGATTCGAAATTGTTAACTTAATCCTACTTTTACCTCCTAGATAGCTTAAAATGAACATCGTAAATAATTTTCTTTTCAGGAATTGAATTTAACTTTCTTTCTTTAAATTACATCGAAATTAAGTTTTTAAGTCAAATCGAATACAGAATGCTTTATAATTAATTATTTGGAATTTATTTTATTTTTTATTTTTTGAATCGTGTATGCCGAAATTTTTAACAATAATCCTACAGTAACAATTAAATGTAGTAATTATTTCTTCATTTCTAATACTATCTCTAGTGAGTGGAGCTCGGGAGGATAAGGGATATCAGGAATTCATGGGGACCCTGGTAGTGATGTTAACAGTGGATTTTTTGACGATTAATTTGTTAGTATTTAATTATTAGGATTAGTATCATTAGTACGGGGTAGTAAGTTAGACTAATAATTTTAATTTTTATATATTTTTTGCATTAGTTTCTGCGTGTTAGTAAGTTAGTATTTTTTTCAACTTTTAAGCAGGTTAGTGGTTAGGTTTTATGGAATGCTTTCCTCTTTTTTTTTTTAATATTTCGTGTATTTCTTGCAAGTCATTCAAACCTTGCATATTGATTGCAATGATTGCAAATGGCCTACTCATGGCACGAGTGACTTCACGTCAATTAAAGTCATAGTCCTCTGGTGGAGTTGAACCACTTCGATTGTCGTCACTCGAACCATCGAGTAAACTGGAATTGAACCAATATGACTTGATCGAATACAAAAAAAAAAAATTTTGCACCCAAACCCCTGGGACTTAAGGATCTATGCATGAGTTTTTTGTCTCTTCACCAATGTTGCTTGTAAATATTTTGACATTTATTTATGTCTCATTTGTGGATGTTTCTCCACTTTATATAATAATGGTTTTTTTTTGTTTTAATATCTTCAGATATTTTTTATGTCTGATTTGTGGAATTTCTTTCCACTTTGTGTGACAATAGTCGCATTCCTATTTTCTGCGACAGCTTCTTTTTTATAAAGTGGTTTCTGTTTGCTTTTAATTTGTTTGTTGGCGATGAACAATTCATCACCGCTATTGAAATTGCGAGGGGGCGAGCAAGTTTTATTATTTCTTGCATTTCTACTTTCTTGCTCATGCAATAAAAGAGCCTTTATGTCCTCATTTGTGTGTTCCCTAAAGTTTGCCAGTTCCTGGTAATTTATTCTAGCAGTCCTGTTAAGGAAAACGTCGGCGGGCTTCCTTTTAATCACCGAATGGATTGTATTATTATATCTATCAACAGATATCGCGACGCGTTCTTTGGTTGTTAGTCTAGGATATTCAGCGCAAAGGCAACGATATATTTCGATCAATGTAGAATGTAACCTCTCGATCTGACCATTGGCTTCGCTTCGTTGCGTTGGTGTTTTATATATTTCTATTCCTAAGGATCTAATGTAGTTTAATATGAGTGGGGTTAAAAATCCACGTTCATTGTCCATAACTAAAGCTCGTGGTACTGTAAAGTAATGCAGTGCAACTGTTAATTTTGTTCGCAAATGAGTGGAAGATTTGTTCTTTATCGGAAAAAGCTTCGCAAATTTTGTGAATTTATCGATACAGCTCAAGTATTTCTGTCGCTCTATTTCGAAAATATCAATATGTAGGATCTCACACGGATAATTAGGGATAGGGGTTGGCTGCATATACAGCTTTGAAGGATGCCTATCATATTTGTTTAATTTACACGTTTCACATTGACTAATGTATTCCCTTATATGTTTAGCCATAGCCGGGAAATAAAATTTTTCAAGGATTTGTTCCGTATTTTCGCGAGCATTACGATGAGCACGTCTATGCTCGTGTTCGATTATGCTAAATACCCTATCAGCACTCGTAACATCCTCCACTATGCGCTGCGTGATTCTAATTTTGTATCTGCTGAAATTATTAACATAAGCCCTTTGCAATGCACGGATCGAATCTTCTGGTATTTTAATGCCGTTTTTCACATTTGGATTTAGATTTTTCGTTAGGACAGGCACCAGACATTCGCAATTTAATACGGGCATAGTAATAAAGTACCTTTTGTAGCCCATATGAGGTTCTTCACTACACTCGCAACTCGCCCCCT
>NW_023474173.1:0-3552 GCF_013731165.1 Rhagoletis pomonella
ATACAAATATTGCTTTAGTAAACTCAACGTCTAACTTTTTATCTTGTATTTTTTTACAAAATAGTCCTATAATTGTTTTATTACAGGAGACTCTGTACATGGACCTTGCGCCAAATTCACAAAATGAAACTTCCTAAAAGTAAAATTATATAACAAAACCCTTTACTTTACACTTCATAAAAATTACATGAACCTCTATTTCCATGAACAATAAATGACAGTTCAAGGAAGTGATTAGTTGAAAGTGCGTTCACACTAGGCGATGCTTGCTTTCAACTAAAGTTTGCCTGTAAAAGTGCCTTTTGTAAGCACCAATTCATCATGAACTTTTTCTAACTATTATTTGCTAATAGCTACACCTTTACACTACTTTCCTAACCACCATAATAATGTTAACGAAGCAGTAAAGTTCACTGAGAATTTCAATGAAGATATCATTCCCAATCGAGTGTGTTTAGTAAAGTGTTCCAATTAATAGTACAACCGGAAAAACTAAATTAGGAAAATACAAAAACCACGCACAGGAAAACAGGAAGCAAACATACCGGCAAGAGTGGGAAGCGATATGAATGTTAGCAATAGCAGTTACTCCACAATTACAGCAGCGCTACAAACCGCTGCTTCAATAAAACCAATCCGCAACTAACAGAAAGCCAACAATAATATGATTGTTTTTCCTATTATTAATTCGATATACAACAGACTTTGAAATTGTTATTACGAAAACGTGATGCAAGCAAAGTTCAAACATTCGAACGATTATAACTTCTACTTGCTTACTTTGGAGAAGAAGCTGTGCTTGCTACTTATACGGCAATGGCCCCTGCCAACAGGTTTATAAGCATTAGCTTTGCTGATTTATTGTTACCGAGAATTTGCATGCTTGCAGCAGTGAAACCATCTCTCTTTCCATATTCGGGTTTTCCATTTCATTTACTAAGTATATTCGCACGTATGAACATAAAAAGAGCAACTCATTTTTTTTTGTGCGTTAATGGGTAGTGGGATGGTTCGTGCAGCAAGCAATATGTTATGTTGCTCAATTTCACTAAGCTGTGAGGAAAGGAAAAATATGCACATAATGATGGCAGGAAAATTAAAATTGATACGAATTTTTGACATACATATCGTCGTTTAAAGTACAAAACCGCGTATCATCATTCTGCAAAGCCGCGTAACTGACATTTGCTGCCAAAAATTGGATTTGCTCACAAAAGCTCTTGACTCAATCTATATCCATTCGTCCTGAAATATACTAGCCAGGAATGCGATTTCTTTATAAAAAAAGGGAACAATTTTGAAATGTGAGCGTTTTTACTCTCTAGAATATAATTTATGCAACCTCATATACGCGGTTTTTCATTTTGTTGATACGCGGTTTTGTACTTTAAACGACGATATGTACCCACGTGTCTAATATTGGCATCCCAATAAATTATGTAACGGGTGATTTTTTAAGAGCTTGATAACTTTTTTTTTAAAAAAAACGCATAAAATTTGCAAAATCTCATCGGTTCTTTATTTGAAACGTTAGATTGGTCCATGACATTTACTTTTTGAAGATAATTTCATTTAAATGTTGACCGCGGCTGCGTCTTAGGTGGTCCATTCGGAAAGTCCAATTTTGGGCAACTTTTTCGAGCATTTCGGCCGGAATAGCCCGAATTTCTTCGGAAATGTTGTCTTCCAAAGCTGGAATAGTTGCTGGCTTATTTCTGTAGACTTTAGACTTGACGTAGCCCCACAAAAAATAGTCTAAAGGCGTCAAATCGCATGATCTTGGTGGCCAACTTACCGGTCCATTTCTTGAGATGAATTGTTCTCCGAAGTTTTCCCTCAAAATGGCCATAGAATCGCGAGCTGTGTGGCATGTAGCGCCATCTTGTTGAAACCACATGTCAACCAAGTTCAGTTCTTCCATTTTTGGCAACAAAAAGTTTGTTAGCATCGAACGATAGCGATCGCCATTCACCGTAACGTTGCGTCCAACAGCATCTTTGAAAAAATACGGTCCAATGATTCCACCAGCGTACAAACCACACCAAACAGTGCATTTTTCGGGATGCATGGGCAGTTCTTGAACGGCTTCTGGTTGCTCTTCACTCCAAATGCGGCAATTTTGCTTATTTACGAAGCCATTCAACCAGAAATGAGCCTCATCGCTGAACAAAATTTGAACCATTTGAACATTTCGAACCGAACACTGATTTTGGTAATAAAATTCAATGATTTGCAAGCGTTGCTCGTTAGTAAGTCTATTCATGATGAAATTTCAAAGCATACTGAGCATCTTTCTCTTTGACACCATGTCTGAAATCCCACGTGATCTGTCAAATACTAATGCATGAAAATCCTAACCTCAAAAAAATCACCCGTTACATATATAAATATACCAAAAGAAAGTGCTGTTCGGTGCCCCTGAACTCGTCAAATTTATCAACTATCTTAAATTCTTGCTTAACCTACTCGATGTTTATTTTCAACCCAGTCGTAGAAGAAGCCTCCTGTCCTGTTGGATAAGCGTCACATTTTTTAAGTTATAAACTCGTTAAACCCAGTGGAACCAAACGGCATTTATACCGAAGACCGGCAAAAGCTAATACATTTCCCCCCAGAATTCGAAAAAAGTCGATCTGCATAACCCACTGAAAAAGGTACATATCGGGAGAGGCTCCCTCAGAGAAATCTTCCTTTATCCACATCGAGAGAAATTGTTTGACAATGCCCTTTGCGGGGCTGAATAACTCAGTGAGAGGGGAGACCAGTATGTTTGCATGTATTTATACAAAAAATCTATATATACATATATAAATGGTGTGAGAAATATATAGTAATTCATCAATTGAGAACGGTTGGGCCGATTTCGCTAATTTTTTTCAGTTGTTCGTAATTGCCAGGAGGTATTTATGGTCCGATTTGCTTAAAATTTGGTACGTAGGTATCTTTTTGCCTATGTTACCATATAGGATCCTTTTTTCCTGGAAGTGGACCAGGGACCGATCTATTCGAAAAAATCGTAGTTATAGTCCGATTTGCTTGAAATTCGATACCCGTATTATCGATATGCATAGAATAGAGTCGAGTCATTGGTTTACAGTTCAAAAGGTGTTTGAAGTCGGCGCAAACATGCGGGTATTGGCTATTAAACAATACTTATTGCACAGGCCAACAAAAATGGGAAACAATTTGATGCAACAAATGTTAACGCTATTTTTGCTGAATTTTTGTGTGCTGATTACGAATCCGTAAGCATAAGGTTTCCATCAGCTCCAGATTTTAAGAAAAACGTGGTCAAAGTGTCAAAAAATCGCACACACAAAAAGCAACAGAACCTTTCACTTAAGACCTAAATTAAAGCTACAACTATCGAATACTATCCTTGCAAATTCCTGCACCTTTACTTGATGGTCACTTATAGTCATTTGTTGAAAAGGAATAACTGATTTTGGGAAGTTTGAGTGGTGAGGTGATAGAACCTTCCACTGAGGCTTAAATTAAGCCTTGGATCCCTGAAAATACCATTCTTACACCTTGACCCTAAGGTCACCTATA
>NW_023474174.1:0-3552 GCF_013731165.1 Rhagoletis pomonella
CTTCTTATTTCCTTATCTCTGAAATAATGCTAAGTGTTTTTTATATTGGTTTTTGCATATTTACATATTTCCTTAGTTCCTTCCTTCCTCGATTCTTTCTGCCTCTCTTACACCGCTTACTTATTTGCCTATTTACATGCTTCGCTTATTTTGTTGACCCGAAATTGATTAATGAGTTCCTCTGAACGATTAACCTTTTAACATTTTTTTGCGACTTCCTTTCCTCATCATCTAATGGCGGCATTACTCGAAATTGGGTAGGAGATATTTAAAAGTGTGTTTTCGACACTTTAATGAAGTATTATTTCTTTATTCTGATCAGGCTAAGCACCGGAAAAAGTGTGTATACACAAATATACAATACTGAAAAGCTTATAATGGAAAATTTTCGTCATCAATTTTTTAATAATTGCACTTGAATAATATTCGTGCTGGCCTTGAATTACGCCATTAGTTCACCGATAAAAATTGCTTGTATGTGCATTAAATAATCCGTACAAAAGTTTGTATCGAACCATTTTTTTTTTGGTTTCTCAAGTAATTTTTAATTTTTTTTCGTGGGTTTTTTTTTTTGAATTAAATAAGTATACATACTTACATATGTATGTACTCTTAAATATTTATCAATTCGATCGGAAAGGTTTGCAGCTCTGAGCGTTGAAATCATTTTGCAAAACTTCTTAGACATTGGAACCTAAATCAATACCTGCTGAATGCCTGCTCTCTCTCTCGCTTTTGGTGGAGCATCTGACAAACTTTTTTTCGTATGACCGATAGATTTTACTGTACATGCATACCTTGGACAAGCATATTTTCTATTTAAAAACTAAAAAACTAAACAGTAAAAAAAGTTTTCTTGAACCTAATCTTTATTGAATAGAAATATGTCAACGCTATAATTTACAAACTAAATTTTATTATCACACACAATGCTAGAGAATTATATGCGAATAAAAGGACGCTTATTAGATTTTTAATGAAGAATCCTTAAAAAGGACACTTACACGGACACTCACACGCACACTTTGTTATATGTAGTTAGGTGCATACCTACATAAAGGCACGTTTGAGTGCTTGTATGCCCCGAGCTCGTAGTTTGCAATACATATTTATTTTGGCAGTGACATTCTAACTACTTACATATGTACGCTCCTGCGCAGCACCAGCTGCAATTGAATTAGTGGGCTGATACAATTTAAAATTCTTTAGGCAGTGCGACCTTTTTGTAAGAGCCGATCTTAAACTGATTTATTTAGAGAATTAAAAAAGGAGGAAAGAAAAAGGAGGTCTACTTAATTTTTTGTTTAAGAGGCTGTGTGAAATAATATAAACCAGCGCAACCGACAACAATAACTATATTGACAGCAAGGAGATTCTTCCAAATTTCGATTTCTATACGCCTGAAATGGCTCCTCTCTTCTCATAAGCTGCGACAACGCATTCAAGCACTCAACATGCAGTTATGTAGGTGCACGTACTTCAGGCCATCAAAGGATGCATTGTTTCCCATGATTGGAGGTACCAAAAAGGTAGGCGAATGCCAAAAAGGTAGGCAATGCCACTGCGACAAAATTTTTTTTTTTCTTTGCTGATTTTTTTTTTGGCCACGGTAAAATAGCAAAATATTGCAAACGAATAGTGAAGTGAGCGAGGGAAGAAGTCTATCGAATAGAGGGAGCAAAAATATGCCAAGGAACAATTCAAATTCAATTTGCGCTATTATATGGACCATTGTGAGCGATACACAACTACAACAAGAACAGAAATACAAACGTATGTATGTAACTACGATAATAAGAGAAATAACAACAATTGATATGGTTGTTGAGCGCATAAAGAAGCAGGACAATGGCAATAACAAGGACAATGTGAGCAGAATGATAACAATAGCTGCTGGTTAGGTAGTTCAAAACTTAAATGCAATTCAATGAAAAATAAAATTAAATGAAGCCAAAGGCAAATCTAAGATGGGAACAACAAATTACATTAAACAAAATATAAGAAATCCTTGCACAGCAGGACAAAAAGTGGATTAGAAGCAGTTGTTGTAAAAGACACAGAAGGCACAGAAGACAAGAGCGTACGAAGAAGGCGAACTACGAAGAGTGAAGCAAGAAAGGCGGAAGGAATAGGATTGCAATTTGCTCTAATGAAAACGATAAGTAAATAGTTGTAAAATATCCCTAGCATGCGAAATATCTTTGGCAGCAAAGGCCATCGGCGATTAAGGAGAAAACAAAAAAAAAAAGCAACAAGACATGTTAGATGTCGGTAAGCCAGCCAAAACCAACAACAAATAGTACTTCTTGAGCGCTGCCAGCATTTGATGCAGCGGCAATATGTCACCCAGCGGCGGCAGTGGCGGTTACGACGCCAGCTATGCAACCGGCATTCGCAGCACTCTGCGTGGCATTGCAACCAGACGAATCAACGCATATGTGGCAGCAGCTACTTACGCTGCCGCTACCACTGTCGTTTGAAGAAGTCAGCCAGCCAGCTCAAGGCATGCAATTGCAGCTGTCAACAATTGTTTTCGGCTGCTTTGCTAAATCCGCATAGAAAAGTAAGTACCAACTGGTATGTATGCATGTGCCCATCTTTTATCTGCAGCATTTGATGTTATTTGGTGTTCCTGCAGCGCACCGCCGCCACTACAACTCCTTTCTACACTTTTTCGGCTTCTTCTTTTGGCTTCTTCTACATCTTGCCGCTTACTTTTGCCTCAACCCAACTAAAGTATGCGTGTTTGTGTGCGTGCTCGCGCGCTTTGGTTCAAAGGATGTCACAGCGCCGCGCTTCGCTCCCGCCAGGAGTCGAGTGTGTCCTGCTGTTGCCGTTGTTTTGTACTTAAAAGAATACCAGACGAACTAGCAACGCATGTGCATACACGTGCAACATTGTTGCAATTTTCTTTCAACACGTTAAAGGCTTTCCGGCAGCTAATGCAAGCACACTTGCGAGTACATATGTGCATTTTTTTGTACTTTCATTTGTTTTTGCGCCCGACAATGTTGTTAACATTTTAACATTATCGCATCGTTTGCAATTTCTTTGCTGCGTGAAACTATGGTGGCAACAAAAACAAAAAAACGCTATTATCTGTAAGCACATCTAGGGGTATTTGTTGTAATTTAGCAACCGTTTTTATTTAAGAAATAAAAATAGGCAAATACCAGTGTAATGGCGCGCAACTGAGCCAGAGTGCAGGCACAGATATGGTACACAAACACAAATGGATGTACACACATAGAAATAAACTATAAAAACTTATGTCGGAAGAAATGAAAGCCTAATAAGATAACGAGAAATGATCTTCGATCTAAGAAACAAAAGTAGGGCACAACACGCCCGCAACAAATGTAGATAAGTATATATGGAAGTGTGAATTTATGAAAGTATATGAATACTATATTATTTAGTATACTATAGGAGCTAGATTGTTTTACTGAAGTGAAACTTCTTAATTCGCTGGCCAAAAAAAAAAATAAATAAAAAACAAAGACAGAGACAAAGACAAAGACAAAGACAAAGACAAAGACAAAGACAAAGACA
>NW_023474175.1:0-3551 GCF_013731165.1 Rhagoletis pomonella
ATATCTAAAAAAGAATCAAAAGCCAATACGTGAAAAAATTTAGCTAAATAAAGGCTATAAATTAGAGTGAACAATTAAATGTTAATCCTGGTTACGTGAGTAATATTTCTTGTTGTTTCCATATTTCTTCTCTTCCGTCTTCCAGGATGGATTCACTCCAGGTTACAGTTACAAATTTGACAGGTGCGGTGAATGCACTTATGGACCGATTAAATGGTCTGGAAGGCGTGCATCGTGCTTGGACACACTCCAAAACAAAATCGCTTTGTTAGAAGCTGCTACCCCGGAGCGAGTAGCGGAAGAAGTTCCAGTTCAACCCCGAGCTCCAGCAACTCAGGCGGAATTAAGAGATATCTCGAGGCTTCCAGACTCCGTAAAGGAGCTACAGATTTTTAATGGTAATCCAACGATGTATGTGTCGTGGGTGCACGCTGTCGAAAGCATCCTTACGGATTTCGAGCCAGTGAAGAATAAGCCCATCTATCGGGCAATCCTACAACACGTTCGCCAAAAGATACGAGGGCCGGCCGATACTGCCCTCATATCCTATAGTATTTTTGACACTGACTGGGCCGCCATGAAGGAATGTCTATCACTCCATTATGCGGACAAACGTGATATCAGCACCTTGGAGTACCAACTCCACCAACTCTCCCAAAAGGATTCACGGCTCGATGACTTCTACGGAGCCGTGAACCACCACTTTGCCCTAATAATTAATAAACTTAAAACTGAGAAATATTCTCAGGAGACAGTCCGAGTACTGATAGACACGTACAGGAACCGCGCGCTGGATGTTTTCATCCGCGGATTGAATGGGGATCTCTCGAAGATGCTCCTGGTTCAGCGCCCAAAGACTCTACCCGAAGCATATTCAAGGTGCCTCGAAATACAAAATACAAACTTGAGAAATTACACAGTGCATAATACGCGATTCAATAATCGCATTGTCGCACCGATGAACACCATGCCAGAACGCATGCATGGCCTAGAGGGCAACAAGGCACCTCCGCTACCACCAAGGACGACATACCGTCCCCAAGAGCGACGATATCCCTTCGAAAAACGAGGTGGGTACACTGCTCCAAAACGAGATCCTCCAACAACCTCTCAGCCACCCGTCGAGAAAATGGACGTAGACCAATCTACCCAGTCCCGTAAGGTAAACTACATGAATAGACCAAATCCTTTTAAACGAGGTGCAAGGTCAGACAATCTTCCGCGGAAACAGCAAAAGCTGTTCAACATAGAAACAGAGGGCACGAACGACGAAGTGAATAACTACCTACAGAATGCACAAGATGCACAGGAGAAGAATTTTTTATCCGACGGCCATCTAGCGTACCTTACATAGAGTACGTACTCCCTGACGGCCGCATCCTAGACTTTCTCATCGACACTGGTGCCAATAAAAATTTCATCAGCCGAACGATCGTAAAGCAAGGTAATGCGGTCGAAAACCCTTTCTCCGTAAGATCAGCTGGCGGAAATATTCTCATAAAAGAAAAAATTAATTTAAACCTGTTTAAAGACATAAGTAGCGACTCCGAGACAACCTTCTTTGTGCTCCCAGGATTGACGTCATTTGACGGGATCATATGAGACGACACACTTAGGGATATAGGTGCTATAGTTGATAGGAAATCGAACATCCTGAAGGTAAACGAACACAAAATTCCATTGAAAGCTCGCATATCTACGCAAGTAAACTATACGTTGTCTAAAGATCTCCCTCCTGACACAGAAGGAAAAGTGTGTAACCTTATTGATAAATTTAGCGATCTTTTCTTACCCCTAAACAGGACGGAATTAGTGGACACTTGCGTTCGAGCTGAAATCCAGACAACGACCCCTGAACCTATTTATAGCAAAAGCTATCCCTATCCTTCTTGTATGAGAGAAGAGGTCAACCGACAAGTTGACGAGTTGTTAGAAGAAGGAGTTATCCGACCTTCCAAGAGCCCATATAACTCTCCTATTTGGGTGGTTCCTAAAAAACCTAAGCCCGATGGGGAGAAACAGTACCGAATGGTAATAGATTACAAAAGGCTTAACGCTGTAACGATCCCCGACACCTACCCTATTCCGGATATAAACGCTACCTTGTGTAGTCTTGGCAACTCTCGCTACTTCACAACCATTGATTTGACTTCTGGGTTCCATCAAATCCCTATGAAGGAATCCGACATACCAAAAACTGCTTTCTCAACGATGAATGGGAAGTATGAGTTTTTGAGATTGCCTTTCGGCCTTAAAAACGCACCGGCCATTTTTCAACGCATGATCGACGACGTACTGAAACAATATATCGGCAAAATCTGCTACGTTTACATAGACGATATCATTGTGTTTGGTAAGGATGTCGATGATCATTTGAAGAATGTCGAAATGGTATTTTCTCAACTGCTACGATCCAATCTTAAAGTGAATTTAGAAAAAACACATTTCCTGCAGACTGAGGTTGAATTTTTAGGGTACATCATCACCCCCGAAGGAGTTCGTCCTGATCCAAAAAAGGTCGAGGCCATGAACTCAATCTTGCCACCACGCAATTTGAAAGATCTAAAAAGTTTTTTGGGAATGACCTCCTACTATCGGAAGTTCATTCGGGACTATGCAAAAATAGCTAAGCCATTAACAAACCTAACGCGTGGGCAAAATGCACAAATAAGGGCCAGCGCATCAAGGAAGGTAGCAATACAACTTGACAGTGCCGCCTTGCAGGCCTTTACTGACCTGAAACGTGTGCTAACCTCTGCCGATGTTCTGTCATTTCCTGATTTCGGCAAGACTTTAGGGACCAAACGCACGAAAATATCAAGGCTCTCTTACTCCACGAACAGGAGAGTAGAAATGCGAGAAAGAATAAAACTCGCTCGCCCCCTCGGAACTTTAATAGCGGTGATGAATTATTCATCGCCAACAAACAAATAAAAGGAAAACAAAAGGCACTTTATAAAAAAGAAGCCGTTGCCGAGAACAGAAATGTTACCATTACCACGGAAAGTGGAAAAAAATTCCACAAAGTGGATGTAAAGAACGTATAAGATAACATTGGTCAAAAGGTTAATGAGAAGCTTAAAGATCATTAGAATCCGGAGGTCCGGATGCAAGCGTTAACGCGCCTGTAGCCGTTGAAGTTATAGTGGATCAATTCCTTTTTCCTCACTGGTGTGGGATAACTGATGCGGAGGGGTTCAACTCCCCCAAAATGATCTTCTGCTTACTTGCGTGAAGCCATCCGTGCCATGAGTAGGTCGTTTGCAATTATAAACGCTTACGAATGAAAGGGATCAACGCGGACCTTCCATAGTCAAGTTAACACCTATATTCCAATGCAAATGGAAAAAATATACGTCACAAAATATAAATTGCAAAATAAATGCAAGTATAAGCTGCGAAAAAGGCGGCAAATATGCGTAAAAAGAAGCGCCAAAAATAAAAAAAAAAACAAAAAAAAAATAAAAAAATAATATAAAAAAAGGGGAATGGAGATTCTCTCTCAAAAAAAAAAAAAGAAAAAGAAAAAATAATAATTTTCTTTTGCATGA
>NW_023474176.1:0-3551 GCF_013731165.1 Rhagoletis pomonella
AAAACCACTTTTTTGCTAAGGAGCGACTGTATATATCAATGTTGATAAGCATTGATGAACTCTTCAGCCACACTGCTCAAAAAATCTCAAATTCCGTTACATACACACATATAAATTCAAGGCCGTATTTAAGAAATGTCGCCTAAACTCGAAAATTTATATGCGATTGCAAACAATGAGGTATCAGTTTATTTGAAAATAGATTTAATTTTAGATAGTACTCCATATTTTGAAATTGCAGAAATTATCGATGATCAAAATTAAAAAAATTAGGAGACATTTGGGTCTTTTTTCAATTTACCTGATAAAAATCCACAAGCCTAGTCCGCCAATAGATTAGTATATACCATTTTAAAGGCCTATGCATCCTCTTCTCATATATATTATATGAAACAAGCAATAATATTTCTCATAAAAACGAATAAAATTAGGGGGTAGGGTCTTGATATTTCCAAAAAAGCATTTTCGATGGGCACCCTAATATATATATATATATATTTTTTTTTTTTTATTAAGAAGCTATGCACGGGACTCTTTGTGAATACTGAGTCCACAGCGCCTTTAGAGAGTGAAGAACTAAAATTAAATAAATGAAAGTCAGTAGTTGTCGAAATTTCAGTAAAGTTATCAAAGTTTCGTTTTTATGCGAACCCTTATTATTCTTTTGAAAAAATGGATGGGCACGAAATTGTGCAACAAGTGATTGAAGTGTTCTTATATTGCCGATGTATAGTGCATTGAATCGGTATCGGTTACCAACACCGAAACTTTGGGAACCGAGTATTGGGGCAACTCTGTACATCACACTTTTTATCCCCGAGCGCACTTGTGCACAAGGGTATTATAACTTTGTTCACATAACGGTTGTTTGTAACAGGCAAAACGAATCGCGATAGATATAGACAATTGTATACATAAATGATCAGAATGAAACGAGAAATCGATTAAGCGGTGACTGTCTGTCCGTCCGTCCGTCCGCTTGTGCACATGATAACTCGAGTAAAAATTGAGATATCTTAACGAAATTTGGTACGTGCACTTCTTTCGGGCGTAGGACGGATGGTATTGAAAATGGGCGAAATCGGACAATAACCACGCCTACCTCCCATATAACGGTAATTTTCAGAAATACGAAAACTACGATATTTTAGTAACTACTGAAGATAATTCACTCGAAATTGACATTTACAATGATTTTAAGACGAAAAATAGGAATATTAAAAAATTTTGGAAAATGGGCGCAGCCACGCCGACTTATGGTTACATGTGTATATCTTGGTAATGGCTGCACCAATTTCTTCCAAACTTGGCACAGTTGTTGGCCCTGGTACAGCATATCAAAATTTTTAAAATCGGAAAATAACCACGCCCACATCCCATATAACGGTAATTTAGAGAAATACGAAATCCTCGATAAATGAGTAAATATTAAAGCTAATTTATTCAAAATTGATGCTTGCACCAATTCTTTAACAAGAAATACGTTTGTGATAAACTTTTGCAAAATGGGCGTAGCACCGCCCACTTATGATCACATACATATATGTGTCTCGGTAACCGTTCTAGCAATTTGTACCAAACTCGGCATGATTATTGTGCTTACCACATGAAAGCAAACCGTTGAAAATTTTTGAAATCGGACTAAAATTACGGCCGCTTTTCGTATAACGGTAAATTTCAGAAATACTTGAAATTTCAATATTTCGAAATTTAAGGACGCTAAAACTTACTTAAAATTTATACACCCCAGCTTATCATGTAGCGGTAGCTTTCGGAAAGATGGAAAACATATATTTAATACTTGCGCCGGGTATTTAATGTTCGGCTCCGCCCGAACTTACACTTTCTTACTTGTTTAAATTGACACTTTCATTGATGTCAGTTGCAGCGCATATAAGAAGTTCCTGAATGGCACGAGTGGGTACGAGACGGTAAGTTGTGTATTTTTGCTCGTAGTATTTTAATTTGATATTTTTTACCTTCTACTATAAGATTCCTTTGGAAATATTCCACCCAGAACATCCATTCATTCAAGTACCGCATATTTACAACTCATAACCGAGTTTAACCCGCCTTTGTACCCGAGAAGTTAGTTGATTCATACTCGAAATCAAACAATGGTTGATATGTTCGAGCATAGCATCAAGATTGAAACTATTCAGGTTTGCAAAGTTGCATTATCTCAAAAGATTTATGAGGTTGTCTGGGCTGTACTCATCCCAAGAAATTAATTCAGAGAGTTTATTGATTGGGCCTTGTTTTTTTTATATTGCATTTGAACATTATGGTTTCATGATCCGTTATTCTATGTTCCTCAGCTTTTTCACATGAAACTTCATTAGTGTTAGAATATAACAAGTCGATGAGCGTTTCGGACTGTGCAGTAACCCTGGTATTAAAGTTGATTAACTGTTTCATTGCCTGCTGACAGAATATCTCATTAAGTTTCCTACTGTATGTCGATGATATATTCATATTTATATTAAAATCCCCAATAATAATAGTATTTACCATGTTAGTGCATGTTTCGGACAAAATGGCCTCCATATATGTCAGAAAATCTGCATCACTCGAACTGGGTGAGTGATAGACTACCCCGATTTTCCATTTGGTTTCACAATTTCTCAATTGTACCACTATACACTAGACATTTTTATCAGTGGATCTATTTATTATTATTTTAAAGTCTATTGTGTCTCGCAAAATTACAATTACCCCGCCAGTGTGTCTACTATACGAGTCGCCCCTAATAAACTGATAAGTTGGAAACTTGATTTCGGAGTCGTTTATTTCCTCTGTTGTACATGTTTCGGAGCATAAAACTATATCCGGATCAACAGTCTCAAGAAGCCGTTCAAGCTCGGCTTTATTGGCTATTATACTATTTATATTAAGATACACACATTTTAAGTAACTGTTACGCTTTTCCATTACACCTAATTGCTAACATCCTACTCTTTGTTTCTCTAGTTTCAGTTTCCTAATATAGACAGGACATTCACGACTAAATCGTTGTGCGCTATATTCAGGTTTAGCCCTAACTCTTTAACAGCATCACAACAATTTCCACAAAATTCTTTTTGGCTACTGTCAGTGCAACTTTCAGACTTGTGCTCTCCCATGCATTTGCTACACCTAAGCTATTTGTTACAGTTGTTAGAGCTATGGTTGAAGCCCAGACACCTGTAGCATCTTCTCACGGTTTGCCTATCATAGACGGGGCATCGATCCCACCCAATATTAAATCTCTTTGACTCAAATACCTGCAGGAAGAATTTGTGCTCAATTTCTATTATTGCACTGAATGAAGGAAATGCCTCACCACTGCGCCTGGACTTAAATATTTTTACACATTTCAAACTCGCATCATTTAAATAGCTATTCCGAGCTTTTATCTTATTTATTATCTCCGTCTCAGAATACTCAGCGTTTATGTGCGCTAACAAAATTTTAGGCGTATTAACTTTGGGTTCGGTGATGTCGCACACTTCTTTATTTAAGTTGTCTGCTAGAGCAGATTTTATTCTGTCCTTATCTGAAACGCTATTTGC
>NW_023474177.1:0-3550 GCF_013731165.1 Rhagoletis pomonella
ATGCTCCTTTAGCTTTAATGTGAGGACTGAAATTGTTTTGATGATTTCATTATTTCCTTTAAGTTTATTGGGAGCTTTGACAATTTTACCCTGAAATTATTTGACGCTGAAAGCTTGCTGGTGTATTTGTTTTTAACCGACTTCACAAAAAGGTTAAGGATTCAATTCGCCGGAATATTTTTTTTTTATTATTTTTTTCTAGTATCGTCGCCTGGGTAAAAGATTGTCGTATGTTACGCACGTACGTATAACGCTTACGACAATCTTTTACCCAGGCGACGATACATAGAAAAAAATAATAAAAAAAAATATTCCGCCGGTATGTTACCGCACAACTTTGGTGGAAAGGTGTTACCTGGCAGGTGGTCTAATTTGGTTTAAATCCGATCATTGGATCATGAATAGATTAACGATAATCTTAAATTCTTAGATGGGAATTAAAATCGGTTTTTTTTTTGCTTAAAAATTACTTGTTTATGTAAGCATTTGTTGAAAATGCAGTCTAACATAGAAATGTAAAAGTAAGGCCCCTATTATGAGTTGCATTCGACTGTATTCGAAAGTGCTGATCGAACGAATTTTCATATGGTATTATGACGCTCATTCGATGAAGAATAGCGCTATTGTAAATTTCGCTCGGTTAGGTTGTTTACAATAGTATATTTTTCACCGCTGAGTTTTGTTTACAAATCGAGCAAACTAAATAATGTGCATATACATAAGTATGTAAATTTGTGCAAATTAAAATGAAATAAAAAAGAAAGCGAGTTGATAAAAACGTGGTAAAAATTAGTACAACGGAGTTCTGGTTCAACGATTCGTCAGAAGATGAGAGCTTGGTAAACAGGCCAGGAGTAGAAAATGTTTAAGAGGGTTTAAGTGTAGTCTTTCGAACATATTTTGACATAAAATATATTTAAAAATTTTTCTACAGATTTATTAAAAACTTCCGACTCTCTAAAAAGGGCGTTTGTGAGCTAAATCTATTTAAAATATTTTAAAACTATCAACAGCTTACGATTTTGTTCTCAGAGATCGTGCCAACTGAGTATTGGGATTTTCTTTCACAAGTAAAACCAACCTTTCGAGCTTGTGTTTAATATTCACGACGTTAGAACTGCATGAAATTAATAAAAATTGTTTAAAATTTGTGTCTAGCCGCCAGTAAAAAAGCGAAGTTCTGTTCGACAGAAAATTCGATACTCATCGAAAACTTCGACACGGTTGCAGAGCTCATAATTTCACTTTCGATGTTCGATCTTCGATAACCTAAAATTAAAAGTCACTAGTATTTTTAATGAAATCTTGCCAACAGCAGTGTTTTCTGCATACACTGGCATCCAGAACTCTATTGGCTCCCTTCGTAGAATTTAATATTCAAAGTGCTGTCGTCACTGATGTCCAGAAGGTTTTCAAAATTTAATTTGTCATCCCATTAGGTTTACTTTTCGGGTCACATGGAAAACGGGTTTGTTATCCAGCTGCAGACATCCTCGAAGTCAATGTTGGGAAAATACTCGACAATGGTTTTTTCTAAACCTTCCAAGTTAACGCTGGTAATGCGCGTTGACGCTAAGAAAATAATTTTCACAGCCAATTTAACGAAAGCAATTTAAGTGATAAATGATTTAAATTTTTTGAATCTCATATGAAAATTGCTAGTGAAACCGGCTGTTATAAATTTTCTTAGCGTTAACTTCGAAGTTACATAACATTTTCGTTCGGTTATTTAAGGCGGTAAACGACCACCAAACCATAGTCTTAGCCGATGAATGTGCCAGTATAAATCGTAAATGTGGATTGTTGGAGAAAATGTTGGACCAAAATGTTTAAATTAAAAATCTAATTTTGGGCGGGACGAAGTTCGCCAGGTCTGCTAGTTATCTACTAAAAGAAAAAAAATATCCACAAACTTAAATCAAAATATGTTCGTATGTATGTATTTACATACATACGCTGCCATTAGGTTATTAATATTGCGACATCTGTTACTCAAAAGCCGAAATACCTACACAGACATACTTGTTGTCTCCTTCTCTCAGTTCCAATGCATGCACGTGTTTGCAAAATGATGACGAAGTGATTTTGTATGGAAAATTTATTTAGAAGATATCAACCAATACATCCCATATACCAAACGAAAGTAAAAAACTTGAATTTTTGATTAAGGAAAACAAAAGCAAAACCAGTCGAGCAGTTTGCGAGAATTTTGGTAAAAAAAAAAATTTCTAACTTTTTCAACAATTTTTGCCTTAAAATACTCGATTCTGGTTGAATTTATACAAAATTTGTACAGGATAATATTTCTAATGCTCCAAAGAACCTACATCCCGAAAATGAATCTATATCTGTAAATCATAAGTTGCTATAGCACTTTAAGGCTCAAAATTTACCCCAGAATAAGCCAATATTTACCGTTGTTCCTAAGACAGACACCGAATCGGTTACTTACAGAAATATATCTGTGGATAGGTTTGGAATTGTTTCTTTAAAACGAAACACCTTTCTCCGAAATCGCTTCACTACTTCTCGTGCAATAAGCGTTTACGTGAAGCTCTAAAAATTACAACTACAACATTTGAGCAAAGCCTCCATATCGAAAGGTAAGACGTATTCTACGTCAAAAAAATTTCCTTTTAAGGAAAAAATCTAAAGTTAACAAAATTGAATTATAAAAATAAATCCAAAAAAAGATGGATTCAGTGATATCCCTGATTAACTACGTTGTCCGCGAGCACCTAATTAGCAACTAAATATGCCGTTTGCACAAGTCTGATATCTTATCGGGGACCGAAGAAATAGCCATGGTCTTAACTTAGCAGATCACACGTATCTTTTACACGTAATGAGCTACTAAATCGGAAATAGTGCAAATAATTAGCAACTAAATATGCCATTTGCAGAACTCTGATATCTTATCGGGAATCGAAGATATAGCATAGGTCTCCTAGCTTAAGACTTAACTTAGCAGATCACACGAATCTTTTAACTCGGGAATAGTGTAACTAATTAGCAACTAAATACCCAATAGGTTAGAATTGTGCGTCGTGACCATGGTCTGGTAGCTTCATACACGTGTTTATGCATCCGTTTTGAATCATAGCGAAATGGGTCAAAGCGCTTTATGTGTCGGTATAAACTAGGAATATGTATGTATGTATGTCGTTTCAATCAAAAAGATATACATTATTTTACTATTTCAATTTCAGAAATAGCGTTTTCTCAACTTGAAAAACAACGTTGGAGATTTGAGAAATACCTTAGTTCTCAACTTAACCTCAAGTTGAGCTCCAGTCTAAATGTTTGTTGTGTCGTACCATAAAGCTGTTCGAGATGACTGGAGGAATAATCGGCCGTGGAAAATTCGGTCGTACCAGCACTGTGCGAACGCCAAATCCAGGGGTTCCCAAACTTTTTTTACCTCGGCACCCTTGTTGTGCTAAAAAAATTTCGCGGCACCCCTACTCTTCAAATGTCTACGAAAACAAGAAAACACAATGCAAACTTTATGCTCCTTTAGCTTTAATGTGAGGACTGAAATTGTTTTGAT
>NW_023474178.1:0-3550 GCF_013731165.1 Rhagoletis pomonella
CAAGCTATATCTGGTGCATGCGCTAGCTCTATGTATGTAAATATGTATGATTACCACTAATAATTTTTACAAGCAAAAACTACGTATGAAAGATGATAATCCAGTTTATGTAAAAAATTACCGAATCCCACAAGCTCATAAAAGCGAAATTAGTAAACACGTAGATAAATTAATTAAAGATGACATAATAGAGCCGTCTATGTCAGAATATAATAGCCCAATTCTGCTGGTACCCAAAAAATCTCTACCGGGAAAAAATGATAAAAGATGGAGACTAGTAGTTGATTATCGACAAGTAAATAAAAAGTTAACCGCAGATAAATTCCCATTGCCACGAATTGATGATATACTAGATCAATTGGGTAGAGCTAAATATTTTTCATGCTTGGACTTGATGTCCGGCTTTCATCAAATTGAGTTACATAAAGACTCTAGGGACATAACATCGTTTACGGCAGACGATGGCACATATCGTTTCAAAAGATTGCCATACGGCTTAAAAGTAGCCCCAAACTCGTTTCAAAGAATGATGACTCTTGCTTTTGCAGGTCTTAAACCATCCCAAGCATTTCTCTATATGGATGATTTGGTAGTATTAGGTTGCTCCGAAAAACATATGTTAAAAAATTTGAGAGATGTATTTTCAACTTGCAGAAAATACAATTTAAAGTTACATCCGGATAAATGTTTATTTTTTAACCAAGAAGTTACTTACCTTGGACATAACTGCACAAATAAAGGAATTTTGCCTGATCCTAGTAAATTTGAAATTGTACTAAATTATCCAACCCCAAAAACAGCAGATGAAGTTAAAAGATTTGTAGCATTTTGTAACTATTACCGAAGGTTTGTTCCAAATTTTACAGAACATTCTAGAATTTTAACAAGGTTATGTAAAAAGAATGTTTCCTTCGATTGGACAGAAGAATGTCAAAAAGCTTTTGTCTACTTGAAGGAGGCATTAATTAACCCAAATATTTTGCAATATCCAGATTTCGCTAAAGAATTTTGTATAACAACAGATGCTAGTGGATTTGCCTGCGGCGCAGTTCTTAGTCAAGAATATGAAGGCAAACAATTACCAATTGCCTATGCGTCAAGAGCATTCACAAAAGGTGAAAGCAATAAAGCTACAATTGAAAAAGAGTTAGCAGCAATCCACTGGGCTATAACTTATTTTAGACCATACGTTTATGGCAGAAAATTTTTGATTAAAACAGACCACCGCCCCTTAACATACTTATTTTCGATGAAAAACCCCTCATCAAAATTAACTAGAGTTCGATTGGAATTGGAGGAATATGACTTTGAGGTGGAGTATATAGCTGGAAAAGAAAACTACGTGGCGGATGCGCTTTCACGCATCAATATAAATGATTTAAGAGAAATGTCAATTAAAGCATGTCAAATACTAAAAGTTGCGACGAGATCGGAAACTAAGCAAAAATCAAATAATAAAAATATTAATAAAGAAAAAAGTCACATTGAGAACCCAATAATATATGAAGCGCTAAATAAATGTGAAGTTAAAAAGCTAGCCCAGCTCGTTTTCGACCCCCCGAAACTGCAGTTCAAAAAGGGAAAGAAAATTTGTAGCAAAATAGATATTAATGATTTAATTGTTGAGGCGAAGATTGATTCAGGTCAATCCTTTGCCAGGCTTTCAAAAGAAGCCGGCAATTCAAGTATTAATAATTCAATTGTTGAGGCGAATATTGATTTGGGTCAATTCTTTGCCAGGCTAATGAAAGAAGCCGACAGTTTGAAAATAAATAAAATACAGTTGTCCTTAGGAGACAAATTGTTCAAGAATAATTATACTCGAGTAAGCACATTTAAAGAAATTGGTACCAAAGTTCTCAAAAACTTAACAATTGCATTAACTCCGGAGGTTATGCATGTGACTGATAAAGATACAATTAAAAATTTATTGAAAAAGTATCATGATGATCCTGTTACTGGTGGCCACCCAGGAATCAATCGAACAACTAATAAAATAAAACAAAAATATTATTGGAAAAACATGAAAAATGATATAAAAAATCACATTAAAAAATGCATGGAATGCAGCAAAAATAAAGTAAATAAAAATTTAAAAGAACCAATGGTGATAACGGAAACTCCCACAAAAGCCTTCGATACGGTGCAAATTGATACAATTGGACCGTTGCCCGTATCGGTATGTGGAAATGAGTATGCGGTTACCATAGTGTGTGATCTGACAAAGTATCTGATAGCAATTCCAATTGCGAGCAAACACGCGAAAACGGTGGCAAAAGCCATTTTTGAAAACTTTATTTTGGTATATGGTTGTATGAAGACCATAATGACTGATATGGGGACTGAATACAAAAACAACGTATTTGAGGAATTGTGTAAACTTTTAAAAATTGAACACAAGACTTCTACCCCATATCACCATCAAACTTTGGGCACCGTTGAACGTAGCCACAGAACTTTTAATGAATACATTCGTTCTTACATATCCATTAACAAAGATGATTGGGATGAGTATATCAAGTATTTTGCATACTGTTACAATACAACACCATCTACGGTTCATGGTTATTGCCCATACGAGTTAGTTTTTGGAAAAATACCTCTGACTTACGAATTTTTAAAAGAAAATACAATTAGCCCAGTTTATAACTATGAGGCCTATGAGAAAGAAATAAAATATAGATTACAAGTAGCTCAACAAAGAGCTCACATATTGGTAAAAGAAGCTAAGGAGAGACAAAAGGTTTATTATGATAAAAATCTTCAATATAAGGAAATAAAATTAGGAGATTTAGTATTAGTTAAAAATGAAGCAGGTCATAAGTTAGATAATAGATACAAAGGGCCCTATAGAGTAGTAAATATTGATAAGAAAAATAATTATTCTTTAACTCCATATAATGTAGAAAATATAGAATTAATCGATAAGAGTAAGAAAATCATAGTACATAAAAATAGGCTTAAGCTATTTGAGTAAATTCACTTAATTTTTAATTACCCATAAATTTTACTTATTCATAAATTTCACACTTAAAGTTTTATGACCATAAATAAAGAAATATTTTTTGTACACAAAATATGTTAGTTATTAGTATCATAAACAAAAACCCGACACTTATCTATACAAAATGTTCAAAAAAAAAAAAAAATCTAAAAACAAATCTGAAATTAACAAGTAAACAAACATATGAATTATAATCCACTTGAAATAAAACAAACAAAACCGAAAACATTGTATCACAAGAAAAATTTTGTAAACAAACAACAAATGACAAAAACATCAAAAGTATCAAATGAAATATACAAAAGAAAATAAATCCACTCAACTGCATTACAGTTCTAAAATCGTTCATATGTATTCACGATTTTTTTTAGGAAAGGAGGTGTAGTATATCAGAATAAGTCACTAACAACAACAAAGCCACACGCCTGTGTTATGCATTTTTGCAGCATAAACAAATTCCTTACTTTGTTATTTTCACACGCTAAACACACAAGCGGCACAAGCTATATCTGGTGCATGCGCTAGCTCTATGTATGTAAATATGTA
>NW_023474179.1:0-3550 GCF_013731165.1 Rhagoletis pomonella
ATGGTGAGAGTTGAATATTTGGTGGACTGACCTTTTTTGGTGTAGTTGGCTTTACTATTTTCATCTTTTTCACCTGAGTACGTGACCAATTTTTGGAGCGCGATAAACCAGGTATTGACGGACGCTCAAAAGTGAAATCATTATCTACACGCTGCCGCTTTGGTGGCGAAACCAAAATCAGGCTCATATTTTTGTTGGAAGATGGTGCATTTTTGGATTTAGAAGAACAGCTCCTAACTGACGATTTATCGCTGGAAGTAGTCGCTAGAGATTCACTGCTTGGCGCATCGGAAAAAGATAGATCCTGTGAATTTCGCTTGTTTGATTTCGATGGCGAATACTCAGACAATTTAACTTTTGATGATTTGGGTGACACGCCACGTAAATCTCGCCATTTGCCAGACACAGGAACTGGGCTACTGCGACGCGATTTTACGCCAACTTCATTTAAATTAAAACGACTCGATTGCGCTAATATTTCGCTTTGATTAAAAGCGAGATCGGCTTGGGACATAATCCCTAAATCGACATATGCAGATTCGTTGCCTAGGGTATTGGGTTCACCAATTTTGGGTGGTGGGTAGATAGGGGTACTTGCTTCCGAGATTAAACCCCCTTGCGATGGCATGCGATTATTGAAAAAGTATCGATTCTGCTCGATGGACCGAATACATTCCATTTCATTCAGATTCGGCATAGAACCTTGACTAGCCGAGTAACGCTTGCTTGGTGAACGCAGTGAAAGATCTTTCATTGATTCGGAGTATTTTCGCAAAGGTGTGCCTACTAATTTAATGTCGCGTAACAGATCTTCTTCCCCACGCACGGGACTTGATTCGGCCACTATCTCACTTTTGTTTTTCACATAAGTTTTCTCAGGTTCTCCACTGCAAAGGCTAGTATCTTCCTCTTCTATCATAGCTAGTGGGCGCGACTTTGGAGTTGTGGTAATTGTAGTGGTCTTGTTAAGCGTAACACCATAACAAACGGGTGTGTCCAAGGAATCTGTTGATATATTAATATTTTCGTGTCTTACTTCAAAAGTTTTATTTGTAATAACAGCGCTGCCAGGCGATTTTTGATCCATATGAAACTCGACTGTCATATGAGTGGTATTAGTATTCTCAAGGAAATCAGCGGACTCATTGGCCGAAGTTAACCGCCGTGGTCGCATGGTTGATAAGTTAACCTTCACCGAATCCACGCTAACAGGTGTTGGCCAACTGGCTAAATTATCCAAATCGTGATGTCCAGCAATACCACTTTTCACATCACCACTGTTTATAGGTGTGAACTGAATCTTGTCGAACATTTTTATGACATTGCTAGGAGTCATAGGACTAACATTTTCTTTGTGTGTAAGCAGAACTGGTGATTTGTTTGAAGAAACTGTGGGCATAGCAGTATTCACAGCTTTGTTGCGCGCGTAAATATTTCGCTCAGAAAGCGGAGATGTGTGAGTAAAGTTTATAGTAATTTCATCGAACACTTCGCGTTTCTGTTCTTCACGTAAATTACATTTAGTATCTGCCCATACTGATCTCGGAGGAGGCGCGCGTACCTGTGTGGTTGATGGGGCAGAAGGCGGTTTACCTGCCCTTTGAGTAGTTGTTGTGGGTGGTTTGCGCGATTGTGTCTGTGCTGAGCTGGATTTGTGCGATTTTGTGGCACCTTTCGGGGACTTGAGACGTAGCGTTCTCACATAACTGCTGTTACTAGTCGAAATAGTTGGAAATTTTCGAACACTCTGTAAAATTGAGTGAAATTAGTTATTTTAGAGTTTAGTGTATGAAATACACACAGTTCATTAGCGCTATTTTAGTAAAAGCACATGGTCGGCTATACAACTGATGTACGATTTAAATTTGAAATTAAAATTTATACATTTTTTCTAGCCACTTTTATTTTGGCAAATATGTAGCTACAACGTATGAATTAATATACATATTAAACACAGAGAAAAGGCTGACCTGATAAACCTAATAATTTTTATTTGGAAAACTAGTAATAAATATTAAAAGATACGAAATTGATTCGTACTAAAATTATAAAAATTGAATAACTTCTAATTTTCAATAACCTTTTAACTTCAGAGAATACACATTTCAACTGCAATTTGCTAGAGTAATTAAATATGGTTGCTTGACTAACTACCCAATGGTGCATCGGTTAATGTTTGGTGCAATTTAAAAAACGGTTTTCATATGCAAGCATTATGCTTAATCAACCCCCTTTTTGTTACATATTCAACCACCGTATTTTCAGACGTCTTACATACATACATATGCATATGCATTCTGTACTAAGCGCTAGAATATCTAACTTCTTTTTGCATACCTTAATAGGATTGGTTACGCGGGTTTTCATTATCACCATAACATCCTTACGAAAATTTCTGTTATCCAAAAGTTGTAATGTTTCTTTACAAGTGAATTGTTCCAAAGGATTCCATACCATCTCCATCTCTACAGTTTTGGATCGGGGTATAACGATTTCGTCCCAACTAATTGAAACATTGTATTCCTCGCTTATTGGCTTTATAACACGGACCTATTGGTGAAAAAAGAGAATAATTAAACAAATGCTGATTGTATTACATTTTATTTTTTTGCAGAAGTAAACTTAAATTTTTAGCTCGTACAAGTGCTACAGAGGGGAAATCGATTTAATTTCATACTGGTTGCCACTCAACGCAAATATGTGGGAATTCGGTTAATATGCGGAAAAGCAGGTCAGTAAACTTGCTAGATATGCTTCTTACTAACACATTTTACAAACATGAATAACATGGAGTAACAATGAAATGATGTAGCTCGCATACCTCTATATTATCCTCAGAGGGGTTGACTATACGTAAAATACGTCTCGCCGTCTTTCCAACTGGCACATCTTCGAATGTTACAATGGATTTGGCGGAGAATGGCGCCATTACAACGTCGGTAGGCTCGCGAGATTCTATTCGCTTCTTGCATTTTGGGTGTGTCGGAGTAAGCACCACCTAGACCGAAGAAAGTATAAATTTAAAACAAATACACAAATATAGACAGACGCACTACAAACCTCGAAAGCGCTCATTTTATTCGCAGATTTTTGTTAAGTCTGATTTGATTTAAACTTATTTGTTATTAAAATACACTTCATACAACATTAATAAAGAAAAGACAGACATACAAATTATCACTTTAACATCGAAAATACACACAATATAACAAAATCGTTTAACAAATTAACTCAGATAAACGGGACAACTGAAAATCCAACCGCCAAATTGAAAAATAGTCAATTCAAGGCGAATTTATAAATGTATGAATTCGCCTTGAGCCAATGTGTCAATTTCTAAATCTCAAATAGGAAACGTTTGGAAAAGTTACACTACTGCAGTGGTCGTAAAACTATTATATAAGGAATTAAGGTCTGCACAAACGGCGCGGTGCGTATAACCAGGGACTCATGGCTACTCTAGAACGTTTTGAAGTTTATGGCTCATTGGGCCTCCGCACACTGGACTGCACAGTCCGCCTAAAACCGGTTTTGTGTGAACAAGAGGGGG
>NW_023474180.1:0-3550 GCF_013731165.1 Rhagoletis pomonella
TACTTACGTACTAAATTTTAAGCAAATCGGACCATAATAAGATTTTTTCGAATAGACCGGTCCCTGGTCCACCTACCCGGAAAAAGGTAAAATTTTTTTAGCCTAAAACATGGTAGTTACCGAAAGCTATTTGTATACAAAATTTCATGAAAATCGGACAAGCCGTTCGCGAGATTACCTGTTACAAAAAAAGGGACTTCTCTTTATATAATTAGTATAGATTAGTTAGCAAAGTTTCAAAGGTTGTATTTCATGTAACACCACGAGTGCTTTGGTCGCCCATGCTTGCGTGATACTATAGTAAGATACTATATAAAGAGTGAGCAAGAAGGGAGCGGAGTTTAACATCATCGTACAGTTTCATAAGTAAAAACACTATCAGCTGATTGCCGAAAAATGCCTACAGCTGAGATCACCTGTTTTTTGATTTGCTCTTATCTTTTACAATTTCTTTCATTTCTATTACAATTTATTCAAAATACACTAACACATTGAACCGAAAACACCAATACACTGACCAAAAAACACACCTACAGCCTGCCAGGAAAAACGGTAAGAAGAACAATTACTTTACTTATGGAACTGTACGATGTTTAACATTTTTCAAGTAAACTTAAGGTTGCTGAATTCAAAATTATCTGATAAATGCGTGTTTTTTTACGTACGAATTCTTACACGTTATGTATTTGCACATGTAAATGTTACTTTTCCGATACGTGCTAATATATGGTGCATTCGAGTAGATAGAAAAAAGTAGCATTTACATATGCAAATACATATCGTGTAAGAGTGCTGTTAGTGATTTTAGCTGAGAAATGAGTAAAATTCACATACATAAGTTAAAAAAGTAATTTTTAATTGATATGTGCTACTAATTTTTCTTAATATACTTTTAATCTAATACTACAGTGCCAGTTACTGTCGAAATTCGACAGTTTTTCTTAACACGTAGCAAAACTTATACGGTACAAATTAACTAACCGGAAAATCTTCTGCTAAAACGTAACTAATTTTTTTTATCTGAGAAGGTCTTTGGAGGACTTCGGCAGGACTTGTAATTGACCGGATACATTCAAGTTTATCGATAAATTTCAATGATTGGATACATATTGATAGTTCGATGAATTTCAAGAACACCAAAATTCGATAACTCAACAAAATTCGTTAACTCGACCAATTTCGATAACTGTGAAATTCGATGGCTCGATAAATTTCGATAACTCAAAAATGTAAAATTTTTGGATACCTTTATAAATTTTTACTTTTGACATCTCCACATTTTTCGAAAACTATCTACACATTTTGATAACTCGTTACACTCTGTCCAGACGATTAAATTCGATAAGCAGTGATAAATTGATAAGCTTATATAACCTTGAAATTTCGATAAATCGATATATTTTGAAAATTCCATAAACTTCGCTTCGTTGAAACAACCAAATTCAGTAGATCAATAATTATCGATAACTCGGTAAGTTGAAAAAACTCCATGCATTACGACACCTCGATATATTTCGTTAAGTCTATAAATAATGATAATTCAATAAATATCGATAACTTGATACATTTATTTACCTTGACAAATTTCGTTAATCCCACAGGTTTTTATAGTTCGATAACTATCCGTAAATTTGGACAACTAAGTTTCTGTGTCTGTAAATTTCGACAACTCAGTAAACATTGATCAGTTTGAATAATTCGATACGTTGCGATAACTTAATAAGCATGGATAAATTTCGATAATTATAAACTTCGATGATTCGATAAATTTCAGTAACCTTTATGGCTGATTTTATTTCGATTCCTATCGGAAAATTTCAACTCTGTTAACCTAATTCTTATGTATTTCTCATTGTCTCCATTTTCGCCTTTATCTCAATTTTCGTCTTTATCTTCACTTTTGCCTTTTTTTGTCTTCATCGTTATCATTTTTATTTCAAAGTTTAATTTCAAATACGAAGTAAAACAAAATGCGAAACAGCTTAAATTGAACAGGTTGCAAAACCAACCATACACAAATATGGAAATTTTGAAACGACGATTTTCAACCAATTTCGAAACTATAAAAACTCTCCTCATATACAGAAAATTACCTTTCCAACGTTGTTTTTGGTTTTGAAATCGGTAACTTTACCTTGGTCTTCATCTTAGTTTTTATCTTTCACATCTTTGCTTATATCCTTTTCTTTTTTTATTCACGTAGATGAGATGAGGTGCGATGACGTGATAAGATGTGATGTGATAGGATGTCATAGGATGTTTTTGCAATAGTATTGCATACATATTTAAAACATTAGCCAAATCAGATCATAAATAAGATTTTTAGTAATAACTTAACTACAGCGCCAACTGTCGGATTAAATTGTGAAACTTAACCATCCAGAGACCCACTCAAATACACAAAAAGTTTCGTTAAAATCCGTACAACCATTTAGGAGGATTTCACTCACAAACACACCTACAGAAGAATAAAAAAATTCATTCAAAGATAGCTAAAGGTCGGTACGTTTGTAGACCTCACACCCCTTTTCAAATAGCCCAAATTTTCTCCATGAGTATGGGCTTGATTTCAACTATATACATATCTCCATACGAAATTCCAGTACTGTACCATGATTTATATGGGAGGTGCCACGCCCCCCTTTCCAACAGCTGCCCTCTTTCTTTATGAGTATGCGATTGATTTCGTATATCTCCATACCAATTTCCATAACTGCCATGCACACTTTCAGAGATATGTAGCATGAGAAATTCGGTTTGTATGGAAGATGCCACGCCCCCTTTTCCAATAGTTCCAATTTTCTCCAAGAGTATGCGATTTATTTTGTACATCTCCATACAAAACTCTAGAACTCTACCAAAAAATTTCCAGAGGAAAGCAGTATGAAAAATTCGGTTTGTATGGGAGATGTCACACCCCCTTTTACAATAGCTAAAATTTTTCTCCAAGGGTATGCGATTGATTTCGTATATATCCATACCAATTTCCAAAACTCTACCATGCACACTTTCAGAGATATGTAGCATGAGAAATTCGGTTTGTATGGGAAGTGCCACGCCCCCGTTACATATAGATTTTTTTCAGCCTAAAACCATCCTTGGGACACGTGCGGCAGGTGGCAGTTTCAAAAAAAATCAGTTCAGCCGCTCTCGAGCCTTGCGAAAACTAACAAACGGCTTTCTAAATATATATTAGTTGAGATATATTATATATTATAATTATATTTTGACAGTATCCGTTGTTTCTGATTGGCGCAAAAAAGATCTTGCCTAGTGACGAATTCGCCCCTTGATATGGTCGTTACTTAAAGCTATTTATATTCGAAATTGCATGAAAATTGGAAAACAGGAATCTATAAGCTTATCCAGGCAAAAAGCTACCTACGTACAGAATTTTAAGTAAATCGGACCATAAATACGATTACTTCGAATAGACCGGTCCCTGGACCACTTCCCGGAAAAAATGGGTCATATATGCTAATATATGCTAAAAAGCTACTTACGTACTAAATTTTAAGCAAATCGGACCATAATAAGATTTTTTCGAATA
>NW_023474181.1:0-3549 GCF_013731165.1 Rhagoletis pomonella
GTATTTGTATATTTTCTTCCCATCTTTTTAATTTTCTAGGCATAAAAAAGTTTAGTTTTCTACTAGTGCTACTATAATAACAATGTGAACATAATAATCGCTTATAATTAAAATAATTTCTATTATAAAAAAATAAACTATCGCGACTTCGTAAATATATGTATAAGTGCACTGTTGGGATTTTGGTGTTCTTCAGAAAAAAATTCATTAGTCTTTTAGCGAAAGTTTTTTAGTTAAAATAATGCAGCGATCGCATCATAAGCATCATTGGCTAATTCGATGCCAAAGAAACAGGCAGCATTTGCTGGGAAGGCACGCAACATAATCGGTGTAACACCACGATACAGCGCCAAAGGACCATCCGTACGCATAAGATCCTTGAAAACGCTACGCACACCTTTTGGATATGTGCCGGCAGGTGCTGGAAGAGAGGAGAAAAAATTAAGTGGTAATGCAAGCATAAATATTTTGAAGGTATGTAATTATATATTAATTAGTTTTCGGATTTGTATAAACAATAAAAACATAAATGAATAAAATAATACAAAATATAATAAAATAAATTTAAATATAAAATAATTAAATTAAATAAAACATATAAATTAAAACAAAATAAAATGAAATAATTTAAACAAAAAATAACAAAAATTAAATTAAATAAATTAAATATAAAATGAGGTAAAACGACTAAAATTGAATATTAAAAAAATAAATAAATAAAATTTAAAAAAGTTACAAAATCAGATAAAATGAATACAAATAAAATAAATTAAAAATTTTTGTAAATAAAAAATAAAAGAAATACAAACCACAATATATTCAATAGTAGATTAAAAAGTACATACTAAATAAAAAAGATAAAATGAATGAAAATTAAACAAAAAAATAAAACTAGAAAAAATAATATGAAGTAAAATAAACAAAAATTGAAAAAAATATCAAAGATAAGATAAAATGATTAGAATAAAATAAAATAAACGAAAAACAATATAAATGAAAATATGAAAAAATTATATAATGCTAAATAAAACTAAATGTATGTAAATTAAATATAAAATAAAATAATGTAAAAAAAAATATTTTTTTAAAAACAAGCTTTTATTTAACCTGTACAATCAAAGGAATAAAATGAAGTAGTGTAACAAAAGATTTTTTAGCAAGAAAATTTTGTCAAAACTGCACTAAAATGAATAAAATAAAATAACTTAAGGTCTCGTTAAAGTTACTAAAAGCCATTTAGTGAAAGGAGTTATTCAAACTCTAATGAAAATTACTAACAATTTGTACTAATTTACTTCGTTTTTAAAAAAGCTTGTCGGCGAATTCAGCGTACATGCATAATTGGTTAGGTATGTGTGTATATGTATGTATGCAGATATTTAAATGCAGGTTTGCTATTCGAGCGGCAAACTTTTTTAAAAACGAAGTAAATTAGTACAAATTGTTAGTAATACATGAAAAATAAAAATAAAAAATTATATTGAATCAATAAATTAAAATGAAATTAAATAAGATGAAATAAAATAAACAACAAAATTTGAAAAAATTTAAAGATCAGAAATAATTAGAAAAATTAAAAAAATTGATATTTAAATAAAAAAAAAAAATTAAATTAAATTAAAAAATAAGCTAAAATAGAACAAAAAATAAATGAAATAAAATAAAATTAACAAAAAATACGAAGTAAAGAAATAAAATACAATTAGAACATTAAAAGTAAAATAAATAAACAAAATAAAATAGTAAAATTAAAAAATAAGTTAAAATTTATAAAAAATTTAATTAAAAATACCCAATTAAATTAAATTAAAAATACCCAATTAAAAACCACTTAATTAAAATAAAAAAATTACAAAAACAACTAAATTGTATTGTATGCTTCAAAATGAGATTCCTCTGTATAGATCCACATTTTAATAATACATATCGTTACCTTAATATTAAGGTAAAGGCCCTAACTCATATAGTCGCTGCAATGCAAAAAAACCCGTAACCGTAATTTCTCTGCCTTTCTATATTAAGGTAACGATATGTAAGTATGTATATATGTACGTACATATGTACATATCGTCGTTTAAAGTACAAAACCGCGTCTCGTCATTCTGCAAAACTGCGTAACTGAATTTTTTTTTCAAAAATTGGATTTACTCACACAAGCTCTTGGCTCAATCCTTATCCATTCGTCCTGAAATATACTAGCCAGAAATGCGATTTCTTTACAAAAAAAAAAAACATTTTGAAATATGAGTGTTTTTACTATCTAGAAAATAATTTATGCAACCTTATACATGCGGCTTTTCATTTTGTTGATACGCGGTTTTGTACTTTAAACGACGATATGTATGTATCTATAGTAAAAAAAAACAAAATTAATCAATTTTTTACATACCCGTTTGTAGCCTGCTCTTAAGCACATCGGCTGGCATACCGACCAACCAATAAGCTATACCAGCGGCGCCACCAGCAAAAATCGTTGACGCAACGCTGACCTTTTCGCTGCCAGTCTGCTCTTTGGCCTTATCTTGTATATACTCGTATGCGAGAAAATAAAAGGCATTTGCGGGCAAATCTAAAGTGGAGGCACATAAGGAAATAGATATGGATTTAAAATATTTTTTGAAATCAAAGCTAAAACCAATGCAACACATACTTCGAGACACACTTACATAAGAAAGTCGACTTGAACTCTCCATACAAAAATAAATAAATTGCACTTTCACACAAATGAATTGAAATTTGGTTAGTAATTGTTTAAAATGGTTAATGAGGATGAAAAGAGAGCAGTATTTTAATGTTTTTTCCTCAATTTTTATTAATTGTAAATACACACTCAAGCACTTAAAACACAAAATACAGTAACTTAAAAAGCTATGCAGTAAAATTTTAGTTTAATTAATGGTTAATGGCGCACATACATATGCATGGCAAAAAAATAATATGGAAAAATATTTATTTGAGAGAGGAATGTAGGCAATGTTTTCTGAATTGGAACTCAATGCGATAAGCTACATCCTTTCTGTACGTCACTTCCTCCATGCTGATGCTGCTGTTTTGTTGTTTGTGCACGCATAGTATGTGCATACATAAGTTTGTACGTATATAAGTGTACATATATGGAAATTGTGACTTTATCAATATACATATAGTATAAAACATAATTTTTATCGAAATAATTATACAAACGTTGTAGAGTGTTCTGTAGTAGCAAAACGACACTCGAACCCAGTGAGCATCCAACCGTATGGACGGCAAGCCACGCGACAGTAAGAAAAAGCTACTAGCGCCAGTAAATTATACTGATATTACATGAAAAAACAAAAATACTAAAAATAAAAACAAATCGTTCAGTGCTAAAAAGCAAAATATTGTTTAATAATACTTGGCAAATCTGCGCAGCGGCAACATAAAACGTGAGAACACCGCGCTATAAAGATGAAATATATTATTGTGGCGCTAGTGCTGGTGCTGATAGTAAGTACAATATGCGAAAAAATTGCTAATTCATGCCAGCAAAATGAGCGAAAAATAAAAATGTGGAATTTTTTTTTT
>NW_023474182.1:0-3549 GCF_013731165.1 Rhagoletis pomonella
AGTTTTTATTTGTATGTAAAGATTCACTTCAATCGTACGTTAATGAATTTTCGATTTTAAAAGAAAAACTAGTGATGACACTTGATACACAAAACAGTGTTGCATTTTTGTGTAGCCACCCTCCTTCGAGACGATGTTGCGCATTCTCCCCTCCGGTATTGCGATCCATGGGAGAAAATACCTTCATCTAGGCAACAGTGTCGGTGCTATTTCGTCTGATGTCTAGCAGTGCTATCTTTGGAGCTGGACGGTGGTACTCGCCGGCCGATGTGCCAACAGTAGCGCTTCTTACTTGGCCCTCTTTGGAGGTATATACGTTGGTTACAATACCCTTTGGCCAAACGTGGCGAGGAAGATTAGGGTCTATGATGATTACCACGTCATCCTTTTCGATTGGTTGCGTATGGTCGAACCATTTTGACCTTCTGGTTAGAGTTGGAAGCACTTCGGCTACCCATCGTTTCCAAAACATGTCAGCTAGGTACTGTGAGTGGCGCCAGGAACCTTTAACATATTTGTCTGTTGAGCAGAATTTGCTTGGTGGTTTGCTGCCAGAGGAGCTACCCAGCAAAAAATGATTGGGCGTTAAAGCTTCTTGGTCGGCTGCGTCCAACGATAAGTAAGTAAGCGGACGACCGTTGACAATACTTTCCACTTCTAAAAGCAGGTTATGTAGTTTCTCGTCCGTTAGCTTGGTGTCCGGAGTAACGATGTGGTACATTACGTTCTTTACTGAGCGTATCAATCGCTCCCAGGCGCCGCCCATGTTAGGACTTGCTGGTGGAATAAAAGTCCATTCCCCTTCAATACCCACGTAAGAAAATGGTCTCGTATATGGCGCCAAGCGTCCTTTAGGTAGTGGTCCCATTTCAGGCGGATGCGGGTTTGCGTTGCGCAACTTGCAGGACATACAGTTTAGGCGTACAGATCGCAGAGTTCGACGTAAGCTCGGGATGTAAAATCGCTGAAATATTTCATTGAGGACCGTGTCATGGAGGACATGCTGGTATTTTCGGTGGTACCAATCAATTATAAGCTCTGTGATCTTGTGAGTTTTTTGCAAAATGACTGGGTTTTTTGCCGAATCTTCTATGGGAGCCCTTTTCAAGCGGCTGCGCATACGAACTATTTCGTCATCGTCGAGAAATGGTGATAGCTTTCTTAGCGAACTAGACTTCGGCAATGTGCATCTAGGGTCTTTTTTCAGATTAATGATATAGTGGTGGTACGCATCGGCTTGAGCAAGGCGGTAGAGGAAACGGCGGCTCCAGAGAAGCTCGTCGCCGGTCAGGTTGGTTGGCTTGGATGACGGATTAACTTGTAGACGCCGTTTACTCCTGCAGTTTTCGATAAAACGTCTTACGTAGGCTACACATCTCTCCAAACGTTCCCATTTGGAAAATTTGTTAACATCAATGATAGGCTTAACGTTGAATTGAACGGCACATTGTAACCATAGATTCTCTTCTTCCTTCGCAGAATTAATCTTGCACGTAACAGACTCATACTTTGGCCACCTTTCCTGTGGCAGCCGTAAAAAATCCGGGCCGGTAAACCATGGATTAGGTGGAGCAAATTCATTTGTATTTTTCCATTTGGTTGCTGCATCCGCTGCGTTTTGTTTGGTGGTCACGAAATGCCATTTTGATATGTCGCTATTTTCTTGTATTTCAGCTACCCTGAACATTACGAATTGTTTGTATTTACGTGGATCGGAACGCAGCCAAGTCAGTATTGTTTTTGAATCTGTGTAAAAATGTGTATCGTGAATTTCGAAGTCATGCCCTTGAACAATCGCATTTGCTAGGCGTGATCCTAGAACCGCTGCGGTCAATTCCATTCGCGGTATTGATATTGGGCGCAAAGGCGCAACCTTAGTCTTCGAGCTGACTAGAGCCACATGAATTCCGTGATCGTTCAAAATCCTGAAATAGGCGACAGCTGCGCTTGCAGACTCGCTTGCGTCCACGAAAACATGTAGTTCGACTTTACAATCATCGTTTTTAAAGTTGCCAAAGTAACATCTCGGAATTTTCACCTCGCAGACATGCTTAAATATTGAGAGCCATTGTTTCCATCTGCATGCAAATTCCTCAGGAATTGTGTCATCCCAATTAATACCACTTCTCCATATGTCTTGCAACAATATTCTTATGCGAATCGTATAAAACGACAGAAATCCTTGTGGGTCATATATTGACATCAGCAGTCGGAGTAGTTCCCTCTTAGTCGGTAGTCTTTCGGCTCTTAAGATTTCGTTGCTTGCCTTGGTAAACTTCGTGTTAAATGTGAACACGTCGTTGCTCGTTTGCCACCACAACCCGAGCACCTTTTCTGGTTCTACCACTTGGTCGATTGTTTTCCCGGCTTTACAGAAATCGTTCATAGGTTCAGTCTCGCCGAGAGCGTAAACTACCTTGGCGCAGTTTGAGACCCAACCTCTGATGTGAAAGTTACCGCGTTTATGCACCTCCTTTACATCTCTGGCCAGCTGGATGGCTTCTTGTGGACTATCAGCGCTGTCCAACATGTCATCCACGTAATGCCGTTCAATTATTGACTTGGCAGCCCTCGGAAACTCCTGTAAAGATTCTTCCGCGTTTTTAACTCTGACGTACTGTGCGATTGATGGTGAGCAGCTGGCTCCGAATGACATAACCTTCAGGACGTAGACATCTGGCGCTCGAGAGTCATCGCAATCACGCCAAAGGAATCTTTGTGCATGCTGATCCTCCTCGTCTACACTAACTCTGTGAAACATTTCACAGATATCCGCACAGATGCCGATCTTACCGATGCGAAAATTGTAAAGGATATTCGTGAGCGGTCTTAATAACTCAGGTCCTTTCTCCAGGCATCCGTTTAGAGAAAATCCTTTGTAGACCGCAGCAGCATCCCAAACCAATTTTGTCTTTTTTGGCTTGTTGGGGTTTCTAACCGAAAATATAGGTAAATACCATTTACGCTTATAATCCATATGGACTTCACATTCATTCAGCTTGCGAATGTACTGCTTTTCCTTCATGCCATGTATGTGCGCGATTACCTTCTCTTTAAAGCCAGAATCCTGGTTGAGCTTCTTCTCAAATCACTCCAGTCGACGCTTCGCCACCTCGTAATTGTCTGGCAGTGATATATTACTTGAACGCCAGAGTAGCTTAGTCGTAAAATGGTCGCCAGTGCGTTCGACGTATTTGGCAAGTCGATTTTTATCATGTTCATATTTTAAATCGCATGGTTGGCTTTTTATATCTGCGCTTTCATGTTTCATGCTTTCAATTAGAAGCTTCTGGATAGCTAAGTCATCGTCGGATTCACATATGTGTAATTGCAAATCATCGCGTAGGTTCTGTTCGTTATATTTTAAAACACCGTAGATTGTCCATCCCAGACGAGTTTTCGTTGCGGCTGGCTCATCGATCTTGCCCTCCCTGAACTTCATGGGCATTGCTACGTGCTTGTTACTTAAGCCAATTATCATTTGGGGTACCACATCTTTGTATGACTGTACTGGCAGCCCCCTGAGATGTTTATATTTTTGCGAGAGTT
>NW_023474183.1:0-3549 GCF_013731165.1 Rhagoletis pomonella
AAAGATCTTTGTTAAAAGTCTGTTTGAAAAGCCCTAATGCCGTTTAGAGCCAGCCTAAATTTCCCTATATATAAGAGTTTTTTTGGCGGACGCCCCAAATCCCCATTTAATTCAAATAGTACCTTAACTTGCAGTGTCTGGTCAGGTAGCCAGTAAGAGTTCTAAAAACCTTCCGGCTAAGTTAAAGGAGTGTTTCAGAATTTTTTCCGGCAAAAGTTATGAATATCTTCGATTTTCGCATTCCCTTTGACTACCGACAGTGGGCAGCAATCTCATATTCTTCTCAACTGTCCCGCAGAAAGGCTCGGGACCATGCAAGCGAGCATTTGTGCTCCACGTTTTGCAAGATAGTTAGCACGTGCGTCCCTTCGAACCTTTCTTGTCCGGCAATCCACAACAGCATTACTCTTTTGTGCGCTACCAGGTGGTTAAAAAGAGTTTTACAGCTTTCCACAAGCCTTGATGCCGTTTTATTTGAGTCTGAGGTCTTAGCGCTGCCTAACTGTTCGAAATAATATTAATGCTGGTACCATTTGTGCTTCTACGAAAACATACGCAAACACATGCGTCGGTGCGAAGACTTCCGCCTGAAATATAGTTGGGTATGTGCCCAAGGGCAACATTTTCTGGAATCTTGGTCTAAGCACGCCTGCCCCAGTACTCCTGTCTTCTATTTTCTATCCGTCGGTATACCATATTTGGAACCCTTCATAAATCATAGATTTTATCGCTTCACACCAGTCCCTTTCATGATTTCTCACCTGTCAGAATAGACGGGACAAGAATGCCTGTAATGACCCCAATGACATCCGTGGGACAGGTGCGAATAGTGTAGCTACACCATATGTATTGAGTTTTTACCATGAAGTCTCTGATATGCATAGAACGCCTTGAAGCCTTGTTGGTAACATTCGAGTGATGTGAATTCCAATTGAGTTATCCTTAGATATTTAGCCTCTTCTAAAAACTGAATTTTTGTCTCTGCCAAAGTGTGCCTAGTCAAATTGACTCTCCCTCTGCCGGAAAAATGGGGCAATGGTGGACTTCAGTGAGCTTATTGGTAATCCCTTTTCAACACACCAGTCCTCAGTTCATTAAAGCGCAGCTTGCCATCTGGAGCAAATAGTGTCCTCTAGAAGTTCACCAACAATCAGTGTCTACAGTAGGGGCCGTAAGATCCCCCTTGAGTACAGCCACGGATGGCTGTTACTGCTTGCTTACTGTCTTCAAGTGCGGCTACTCAGAAAGCGATATGTCGCAGCGTGAAGCGATGCCCGACCGAAACGGTTAGAACGCGGTGTTGTAGGGTAAATGCCATCAGGACCAGGGTATTTATATGCGCTAAAGGTAGAAATGGCTTACAATGTCTTTTCCATAGTGACGATTCTTCTATACCTAAAACATAAAAATGCTTTTATTTTATATACTTGCGAAAAGTATATTGAAACTGAAAGAAAATGAGATTAGTAGCTGATGTTTAATCAAACACAAATAACTTTGTATGGCGCCCTCATTTTTGTTTAGCTGCCAGCGTTAAAAAAATCCTTGCGTCAAAGTTAATTACATATGGCCTTTATCTTTTTTGGCTCACAAATTATTGCACCACAATCTATTTTCTGCTCGCAAGAGATAGTTTTATTATTAAACTGCCAAAAATTTACTTATGAATTTTTGGTACCTCCATAAATCGCCTACTAGCCAAAAAGTGCAACAAAAGTTTATAATAAAATATGACTTCACGGCTGATGGACGCCTTAAATTTCAATGTTGCTGCTGACGCCGCCGTCGCCGCCGCCATATGTCAAATAAATGTCAAAAATTGAGCAACAAAATATTGCATTACGTCAAACAACCGGCAAAAGTTTCAGCATATCGTTGTGTGTGAACAACTGGCATGTCACTGCCGAGCCGCTGATGATGCGACTGCCCGTTGATGAGAATGATGATGACGATGCAAATGCAAAAAAGAATAAAATTACAGTCCAATAGCTGGTGAATTGCATTGCTGCTGCTTATTTTGTTTGCTGAAATTTGTTTACCGCTATCTACTATTTTTGCTGCCGCTGCCACTGCCGCTGATGTTGTTGCTGGTGCTGTGCATTTCCACAGTTGCCTGTTTTAATGAATTTCCATGCCATTCGAGTGTGAAATGTGCGGCAACATTTCATACGCAGGGAGACTACGCGTCGCGCCTTCTGCGGCTGCTTTCACCATTCGACTATTTTTCCGCCACTCCCCTTCAGAAAATTTTATGGCAACATTTAAATTTGTGTTTGACGGCTAAGAGTGTCAATGATATTGACCGTCGTCGCCTGTGAATGCAATGCAAGTGAAGACACTTAAAAACCAGAAAACAGCAGAATTAAGAATGATGCAGTCATCTCGATAGCAATCCGAATACTCAAAGGCTCAAAGTCATCGAAATCAGGGAGAGGGGGTGCAAGGATCAAAATCTCGAAGAGGAAAGGCAGCTGAGCAATGTGAGCAAAGTGGTTATCCAGCAAGTATGACAGACAGACAGCCGACCAGTGGTATTTATGTCGGGAAAAAGTGGCAATTTTTATTACATCGCTGCTCATCCATTTGACTTAATGGCGGTGCTAAAATGGTTTAATACTCCGAATTACCAACGAAAGAAAAAAACGGCGCCTGCAAATGAAAAACATAAAAAAATGCGAAAAAAACACAGAGACAATCATAAAGAGTATAATCGCAGGTCGAGGTGGGACGTTTAAAAAAAAAGTCACACACACACACATACACAGAAAAGCGAAGTAAAAGTCCAACTTGCCAAAGTGTAAAACTCATAAACGCGCGAAATTGCATATAATTGCTGGACAATGCTGCTGGACTCCGGCGCTGTGGCAGCGGCAGTGGCAGTGGCTGGGCGCATGCAACGGCTTACGAGTGATGGGCAACTTTTCCTGTTAAATCGGTCGAAAAATTTAATTTATTTCGCTTATTCGCATTTTATCATACTGAGGATTTCTTTTATTAATAATAATGCCAGTATGTATGTTCAAAAAATAGTCGAGGGAGAGAAGAGGGGGCATTAATTTTATGTACGTATATGTGTTGATTAATCTAGAAATGAAAAAAAAAATACATTGATGTACATGTTTTTTAATAAAAAGGGAATAAAGGGCGAAAGCAGTAAAGAGGTTTTAAAAATTTAATGCACGGATTACGCAGTAGTCACTTATGTAGGTACGTACAGCACTCGAATCCGAAAGGTTTCTTCCAAAAGTAGGATGTTTCCTGGACATCCGCGGGAAAGGAAACGCTTGAGCTGCTCCTAGATACCTATATTCCTAGAAACACAATTGTTGGGAAAAATCCTTTCTCGTATCTCTTCCAAATGGATCCAATGGGCATATGAAAGCTTTAAACCATATATAACTGCAGGGACGGACGAAATAATACCTGCAAAAGTAAGCCGAAGGGCCTTAGAAGAATTGTCAACACCTTATTTTATGAGACCGCATCTCACAGCTTGTTCGCTTATTAAGTATTAAGAGGTCCCTCAGCGTTAAGGATTTCTGTATCGCA
>NW_023474184.1:0-3548 GCF_013731165.1 Rhagoletis pomonella
TTTAAGTGGATTCTAATGAATTTGAAAGTATTTTTGGTTATTTACATTTGTGAGCTGAGTGTGTTTACATACAAAATAAGCAAAAATTTACAACCAAAATTTGGAGGTTATGTTGAAGTTGACCGAAGTTACCATTTTTTACTAGAAAGCGATCCCGTACTTTTCAATGTTACTCTCTCGCTCTGAGCGAATTTTTATTTTTTGACAGTTTTACTAGTCCGAGTCCGAGGAAAACTGGATTGCACCTAATAGCTGTGTTTAATGAGACCGAAAAAAGTTCAGAGCAGTTCAAGCTAGAGCAGAATCGAGCAGATGTAAAAAAAAAAAAACAATAGACCAAGTTAGAGCAACTCAGTTCACAAATTTCATGAAACACTTTTCAGGCAGAAATTTTCAAAACGGTTGCTTTCTCTAAGTTACTCCATCAAAAAAGCTGGTGCAGAAAATCGTGCTCTTATACTACGTTTATTACTATGTTTATGCGTAGGTTATTTCACGCATTCATTTCATGAATTTGGTTTGAAATTGGCTAAATAAACACCATTTCATGAATTCAATTATACACGAAAGTTAACGATAAATTCGGAATCATTTCATGAAAATGTGAAGTGCCAGTCCGGCAACGCCACGTTTCACAAACAGCTGTTTACTAGGGTTATGATGTTTTTAGAATAATAACCATGGCGCATATTCATAGTCATATTTAGTACTCAACTAAGTCGAAACTATTCTAAGTCACAACTAAAGCTATTCATAGTCGCCTTAGTTTCGACTTTTCTGGCTAAGTACCAACTTAAATTTTAGTTTCGGCTGCAGCTGCAACTAAGTCGTAACTAGGAAGAAGTATTTTATCAAATTAAGGGAAAACAGACGAAATATGTAAAAATTAAGTTGGTAGAGGGTGATTTTGATAATATTGAATAAACTCCAATTAAAATTTACAAAGATCGATCCATTTTAACCGGAAGATGAAATTAAATGCGTATTACAATTCGAATAAAGCTACATCACAAATTTATAATTGGAATAATTTAGATAAATTTTCAAATAATAACTCAGTTTCACGCTAGTTCTTTTAAAGTCAATTTGTGCGTACATTTAGATATCTACTATTTGTATGTTCCACAGCATGCTTTTGATAAACATCGACTTCACATCATTGCGGTTGTTCTGGCTATTTCACACAATTAACAAGAAAATGAGACCTTATTCTTTTGCATAATCATGCAATGAAAATAAAAATTACATAAACGGATGACCAAACTTGATATTATTTAATAAAAATGTAATTTTTCCAAAATATCGTAAAGAAAAATCGATACATTTTCACACTCGTTTTGCTATATCGTAAACTAAGTCGAAACTACTTAGTAGAAGTCTGAAATTCGACTATGAATAGAGGTAAATTTTAAGTTGGTACTTAAATTTAAGTTGCAACTTTGTTAGTTTCGACTTAGTTGCTGGACTATGAATACGCGCCCATGAGTGGCATAACCATAAATAAAATAAGGTTCATTGCCTGGCACCAACGGCTTTTGCAAATTCAAAAGGTGCCACTTTTCAAATCACTTTATTTCATGAATTCGCGAACTATGCATAAACGGAACCATTTTTGAATTCATGAAATGAAGAATTTACGAATTCTGTCGCATAAACGTAGTATATGTTGCTGTAGTTCCACTTATCACAGGCTCATGAAACAAAAACTAGAGTAAGTTAGAGTAAGGAAAATCCTCATGAAACACAATTTTGTGAGATATCTTAACCTGGCGCGGAAGAGGAACTAGAGTAACTTAGAGCACGATTTTCTGCACCAGCTTTTTTGATGGAGTAACTTAGAGCACGCAAACACACACACATACTTTACAATTGACGAATTGAACTGTCGAGCAATCAAATGTTTTGAGAATTTCTGCCTGAAAAGTTTTTCATGAGATTTATGATCTGAGTTGCTCTAACTTGCTCTATTGTTTTTTTGACAGCTGCAGAATAGAGCTCTAACCTGAGCTGCTCTGCACTTTTTTCGGTATCATTAAACACAACTATAGAAGTACATACTTATACCTGGGGACCAATTCCTGTTCTGTGACAAGTAATTTTTAGCAAAAAAAACCGACTTCAACTCCCATATAAAAAAAAAATATATATATATATCTCATGATCCACTGATCGGATCTCAACCAGATTAGTATGGGACCACCTCGAAATCGGTTGACGTGGTCCAAAGTTATGCGGTAACATACATAAAAATAAAAAATAAAAATAAAAATATTCCGACCAACTGATAACCTCCTCCTTTTTTGGAAGTCGGTTAAAAATGTGAAGTGAAAACACTTTTCATCACTTCACATAAAATTACGATTTTGTTTTTAAATGTAAATAAATTAATTTGTCAAAAACGTTTCACTGTCAAAACTTTTTTTCACAAAGTTTTGTGGCTGTGAGAAAGAAAAGTTGGGCGTTTTTTCTAAAAACCATCACCTTGTGATAAAGAATATCATGTCTTAAACTCACAAAAATTTACGAAATAATTGTTTCCTAGATGTTAATGGAATTGCCTTTATTGATCGAGAATCGCTTAAAATGAAACTATAAAATGAAAAAATTAAATTTTCAGTGACAGAGTTTTTCATTTTCACTTCACAGTTTCAAAGAACCAGAATTGGCCCCCTGAAGGGCTAAATGCAGGAATTGTGAAATATAAAAAATTAACATTAAAAATGGACGAACAATGAAGAACAATCAACGAACTATCGATTGCAAAAATAATAAACTAAAAATAATCTGCAGGAAGGGCTAGATTCAGGAGTAATTTTAAGTAATAATTTAAAAACTAATTAATATTGTTTGGCTAACGAAAAAACGTTAAAAATGGATGAACAGTAGAGGACAATCGACGAATTATCGATTGCAATACAAAAATATTAATAATTATACTAATGAAGTGCTAAATTTCGTTGTGTAGTATATGTATGTACATACTTCCAACATGAATCGAAACAGTTTTAATTACGCATCTTGTACGTACGTAATGGGCTGTTTTTGCTTACGCGTAAAAGCACATTTAGCGCATTTAGCTCTAAATGCTACTCTAAATGTACATTTATCCATACAAAATTCGTCACCTAAATGCAACTAAATGCAACTCCATTTTTGCATTTAGAATCTAAATGCTAAAAGCAACCCTGTGATCTTCCAAAATTTCCACGATTCGAACATGGTTTAATGAGAAGAAGTGGCAACATTGCTTTTTCGAGTATACAGTCGCTAGCTGCGTTTCAGTGATCGCCGATCGAGATTTCATTTATTATTTTACATTATTTGGATAAAGAAAAGTTACGCAAATTAAACATCGATATGATGCTGATAGAAATCTGGATTAATTTGTGATCAACTCTGTTTGTTTTGTTTCCTAATTAAGTGTGGAAATTATAATTGACAGCACCGACAAATGAATATATACACAAACAAATGTTTGGTTATGGTTAAAACAATTCAAGTTTTTGTATTGAATTTTCGGTTTAGAATTTATTTTTTCCTTTTCAGTA
>NW_023474185.1:0-3548 GCF_013731165.1 Rhagoletis pomonella
TTCGGATTTTCGGGAGTATTTCTGGATTTTTGGGACTCTCAGAACTATTTTTGGATTTTTGGAACTTGCGGGACTATTTCGGGATTTTTGGGACTAATTTAGGAACTTTGGGACTTTCGGAACTCTTTCAGGATTTTTGGGACTATTTCGTGTTTCTCGGAACTGATTTCGGGATTTTTGGAACTAATTTTGGGACTTTTGGGGCTTTCGGGAGTATTTTGGAATTTTTGGGACTATTTCGGGGTTTTCGGAACTGATTTCAGGACTTTGGGGATTATTTAGGAATTTTTGGGACTAATTTCGGATTTTTGGGACTGCCGGGTTTATTTTGAAATTTTCGAGACTATTTTGGAGCTTTTGGGACTTCCGGGATTCCTGGGACTAGTTTTGGGAATTTTGGGACTTTCTGAAATAGTTTCGAAAGTCTTAAAGTTCCTAAATTAGTCCCAAATTTCCAAATGGTCCCGAAAGTCTCAAAAATCAAAAAATAGTCCCGAAAGTCTCATAAATCCGAAACTAGTCCCAAAAATCCCTAAACGGTCTCAAATGTCCCAAAACACTAAAATTAGGCCAAAAAAAAAAAGATAGTCCCGGTAGTCCCAAAAATCCTAAATTAGTCCCTAAAATCTGGAATCAGTCCCAAAATTACCTAAATTACTCCGGATAATCCCGAAATAGTTCCGAGAGTCCCAAAAATCCCTAAATAGCGCCGAAAGTCCCACCAGTCCCGAAATTATTCTCCAGAATCCCGAAAACCCCGTAAATCCGAAATCAGCCCAAAAATCTGGAAATAGCACTCAAAGGCCGATATGACTCCCAAAAATAGAAAAATGGTCCCGGAGTCCCAAAAATTTCGAAATTACTCCCGAGAATTGCAAAATACTTCCGAAAGTCCCGAAAATCCCGATTTTAGTTCTGATAATCCCGAAAGTCCCAAAAATGCGGAAACAGTTCCGAAAGTCTCAAAAACTTGAAATTAGTCCTAAAAATCTAAATTATATTAGAAGTTTTAAATTTTTCCCAATGTAAGTAAAATCATTTGCTATGTGTTTCCATGATACAAAAAACCACCTGACAATTAAGCATATTGTAAAATTTCATGCTACCATACGCAGTATCTAAAATTCTTCAATTTTATTATTAATTTTTCGTTTGTTTAAAAACATTTTATTCTTAGAATCGAAATTTTACCAAGCAAAATATCTTTTGTTTTTTTAAATAAATGAGGCTAATGCTCAATAAGTTGATAATTGTTGTTCTCATTTGCATACTTCACACCAACTCCAATATTGAACAGTGAACTATATTTTAATTTTACCCAAATAAACAACGATATAGTTTAATGGCCAAGCACATATCGAGGATTCACAAGATGTGTAAAGTGTCGTTTAAGACATTACGACGTCTAACACGAATTGTGAATCCCCTAAATATGCATTAAATTACACATCGAAATTTGTAATTTCAGTGTTCGAATTATATCAGAAACAATCGCACCCGATATAGAAAATTGTAATAGTCCTGGCTAGTTACATTGTGAAATAATCAGATGGCACGAAGACACTAAATATTTTTAAAATATGTTCACTAAAATTTTATTAACCTAAATGTAAAGTTTTTGCGAAGTACTTATCGAAATTTAAACATTTTTAATATAAGATATTAACTATTTTTAAAAGGTAAATGTTAAGACAACTGTTTTATATATATAATCCCAAATTTATGATATAAAATCCCCTCACCCAAAATATTTAAATTGGGTAACACCGCTTCGAATTTTCACAATTGAGCAATTGTCAATAATCTGCCTTTTTATCAAAAAGCTGTTTACCAGGGTGTCTTTGAACTAATGATTGCTACTGAATTAAAGAATGCACACACATAAAAGATTGCAACCTTTTCAATACTCATTCAGTGTTAAACCTTGCTATGAATATGTTGATGTGTGAATTCGCAACTGCTTGGAGTGAATGGAAAATTTTAAAAATATAAACCCCAAACTTAAGCGAGAAATAAGTAATGAAAAGTGAATAGAAAAAAAAAATTTGATTTAAAATTGAAAATGATTTCACACTTACACAGCTCTGGTATGTACATATATATTTCATGGAAATTATCATTTAGTCATATTTTGAAACAATTTTATTTCAGCAGTGAAAACACGGCCATTCGTTTGAATTTCGAGAAATGAAGCCGTTCATGAGTCCATGGATAAGAATGCAATATTGCTACATGGTTAAGCCAATTTTTGTTCATTGTCGAGCGCAAATAATTTTTCACCTTAAAGCGCAGTTACCCACGGAAGTAGAAACGGAGAACTTGTCAGCTTATGGGATCTGCGTGTTAACAAAAACTCACCACCGCATGGCCGTCACGTATACGTTGCTTCTCTCTCTTTCTATCAACAGCAAACTTACTTAATATGTTAAGCAAAACAGAAAAGCTCCTCTCTTTAGAACATGAAGACTCTGGCGTTGTAATAAGTATTCTAATGAAGCGTACCAATTCAGGAACAAGTCTCACACACAATTTCACGCAAAAATTGCACAATCTTTCACGCATCTTAGATTTTGCTCTGTACGCCTCAGTATGCACAGAGCCATATCTCTATCGCTATTGAGTTTGCATTCGTCAAATTTACCATTATAAAACGTGACATCATTATAGAACATGACATATTCTTCAAATCTACTGTCTCACCAAGAATGAAATTATCTAAAGTTTTATAAAACGTTGCCGATTGAGAGCGTGTGTGAATCGGTAACAAAGTTCGCGTCGATTAAATGTTTGACAACAATGATGTGAATAAGATTCAGTAGCTCATGAGTCTAGTGAAATTTTTGACAAATGAGTTGCGTTCCGGATGCTTCACGATTTGCAGGTTTTTACAGGAAGTGGTTCCAGGTGACCACCTCCCATAAGGTTTATTAATGGAGAAAACAGCTGTTCCTGCAAATCGTGAATTTCGTGAATATCGTGAAGCATCTGGAACGCAACTATGGATAGAAAATTTTGAAAATCGCAAAGATTGTTGATGTGTGTAATTTTTCGTTAAATAAACACTTAAATAGATGAATTGCAATCAACGATGGTAGATGTTTTCTTAAAATATTCATTTCACATCAATTTGTAATATTTTATTCCAAATAAATCTGCGGTTATCAAAAATTTACTGCTGTCAAAAAAATATTTGATTTCACACAGCAGATTGGCAAAACTGTCTCACCATAGTAAAAATATTATTCAACAGCTTTCCCCATAGAACTTTGTTACCGATTCACACACGCCCTGAGTATCAAATCTACTTGTCAGGGAGCAAAAAATTCAAAAATTTCATAATATATCTACTTTTCAGGTGTGGACTTATTTTTCTCTCCTTTAAAAATTTCAGGTGGGTAGTACTACCACCATACCCACGGCTTCCGCCGCACCTGTTTGTATAAACATTCTCTATATAATATATAAAAATATCGTGTCACGGTATTTATGGTCGAACTCCTCCGAAACGGCATGGCCGATTTGTACGAAATTTTTTGTGTATATTTGGT
>NW_023474186.1:0-3548 GCF_013731165.1 Rhagoletis pomonella
CTAAATGAAAAATTTGATCCGGTTGTAACAGCACTGCAGAATTTGGATAACTTATCATTCAATACCGTAAAAGAAAGATTGCTATTGGAAGAGGTCAAGCTGGGAAACCGTATTGAAGAAGAACCTGAAAGCAAGACGGCATTTTCGGGAAAGAAGTCACGTAAATTTCAAGGAAAATGTCATAAATGTGGTAAGTTCGGCCACAAAGCAAGTAGTTGTTGGTCGAAAGAAGCTAAGACTGCTGCGTGTGAAAAGGTTTGCTTTATTGTGGATAAGTTTCGAGACAGAGGTGAATTGGGGAAAGAAAGTGTATTTTTCAAGTTAGACTCAGGCGCAAGCGATCATATGGTACGAGATAAGAGTATTCTGTGCAATATCAAAATGTTGGAATCTCCTGTTGTGATTCATGTGGCGAAAGATGATCAATGCTTGGTGGCGCGGTTCGTTGGAGAATTGAATGGGCAGACATCGTTGGGAGTTCAAGTGAGCGTGAAGAATATTTTATATGTACCAGAGTTGCGGGATAACTTGATTTCGGTAAGGAAAATGACTAAAGCTGGTATTAACGTGAAATTTCAAAGCAACAATGCGATTATTGAAAAAGATGGTAGGATAATAACGAATGCTTATCCTAGTGGTAGTTTATACGAGCTTGAAATTGTTGTAAAAAAAGAGAACACTGTGTTGGCTTGTTACGAGGGTAATGTAGAAGGTTGGCATAGACGGATGGGGCATGCTGGAAGAGACAATTTGAGATCACTTATTAATGTGAATTTGATTAACTGTTCGACCAGGAATTTGGAAAATTTAGAAAAATGTGAAATTTGTTTAAAAAGCAAGCAGACCAGGCTACCATTTAGTTCAACTAGGATACGAGCGAAAGAAGTTTTAGAGAGGATACACAGTGATGTATGCGGTCCCATTGATCCAATATCGAAGGATGGCTCGAAGTATATTCTGTCAATTTTAGATGACTTTAGTCATTTCTGCGTTATTTACTTATTAAAAAAGAAGTCTGAGGTTTTCGGGAAATTTAAGGAGTATGAAGCGATGACATCGGCTATGTTTTCAAGAAAGATTTCCAAATTGACTGTAGATAATGGTACAGAATATTTTTCAAAAGATCAGAAGAAATGGTATGCTGAGAAAGGTATTCAAATCGAGGCAACCATGGCGTATACGCCACAACAAAATGGAGTAGCAGAAAGATTTAATAGAACGTTGACAGAAAAGATAAGAGCTATGCTTTTAGAATCAAACTTACCAAGAAGTTTTTGGAGTGAAGCAGCTTTGACAGGAGTTTTTATAATTAATAGATTGCCAACAAAAGCAATTGAAAGAGGTATTACCCCTGCAGAATTATGGTACGGTTACAAACCTAATCTAGGAAAAATGAAAATATTTGGATGCAAAGCATTTGCTTGGATTCCACCTCAAAAGCGAAGTAAATTAAATGCTAAGAGTACTTCGTGTGTTTTTGTTGGGTATACTAGAAATGGTTATCGTCTATGGGACATGGAGAACAAGAAGATTATAACCGCTAGAGATGTTGTTTTTGATGAGAGCATTTTCCCATTTGCAGAACAAATGTTCCGAGAAAAAGAAAATACAAATGTTATTAGATGCTTTGAGCAAGAGGGGGAAGCAAGTGATGATACTCAATTGATTTTTGAGCCGTTTTCAAAGGTTCCTTATTCAGCAGTTGAGGAAGAGTGTGAGGATGTGTTTGAAGACTCAAATGAAGTTCTGAATGAAGATGATGGAATATATGAAAACGAACAGCCTGCACCAGGATCAAGTCACTTGTTAAGTAATGAAGAACAACCACGGCGAAGTGAACGTCTACGTCAAAAGAATTTGTTCAATATCTTTGGCTACAGTGCAAACTTCAGTATGTCTGATATCAGTATACCTCTAACATATTCCGAAATATTTGGGCGTGATGATACCGAGCACTGGGTTAAGGCTGTAAACGATGAACTTAATTCTATGGAGAAAAATCAAGTTTGGCAATTGGTAGATGTCTCTTGTAAGCCTCAAGCGTTGAGGTCAAAGTGGATATTCACAATAAAAGAAAACGAAGATGGTAAACCAGTGAGATATAAAGCGAGACTTGTAGTAAAAGGATATCTGCAAAAAGAAGGTGTTGATTTCTTTGAAACGTATGCTCCAGTAGCAAAGTTGTCAACAATCAGAGTAGTACTAGCAGTAGGTTTGCAAAATAATTTATATTTTCATCACCTTGACGTTAAAACAGCATTTTTGCATGGAGAATTGAAAGAAAACGTATTCATGCATATACCAGAAGGAGTAAAAGCTAGAAAAAATCAGTTTTGCAAATTATTTAAGTCCCTTTATGGCCTGAAGCAAGCACCAAAATGTTGGAATGAGAAGTTCAATTCATTTATATTGAAGTTAGGCTTTAAGAGATCACTACATGACTACTGTTTGTATACTAAGCATGAGAAGGATAGCCTGTTATTAATAGTCTTATACGTGGATGACTTATTAATAGCAGGTTGTGAGAAGCAAGTTTTTGATTTAAAAACGAAATTATCAAAAGAGTTTGAAATGACTGATTGTGGTGAACTAAAGTATTTCTTAGGTATAAAGATCGAGAGAAGTGAAAATAATCTATTATTGTCACAGGAAAATTACATAAACAAACTATTAACGAAATTTAAAATGCAAGATTGCAATCCATGCAAAACTCCTATTGAGAAAAATTTAAAATTAGTAAAGATTGCAGAACACCAAACGTTTAACAAAGGCAATTATCAAGAGTTACTTGGAAGTTTAATGTATATTATGCTCTCAGTACGGCCGGATATTTGTTACGCAGTTAGTTACCTGGGTCGATTTCAACAATTTCCTGGATCTGAACATTGGCAAGCATTAAAAAGAGTTATACGTTTCCTGAAGGGTTCTATGCAAACTAAATTGAAGTTTCAAAACAACTTAAGTATTCCATTGGTTGGGTATGCAGACGCAGATTGGGCAGGTGACACAAATGACAGGAAATCAACTAGCGGGTTTGTGTTCAAAGTCTTTGGCTGTGCAGTGTCATGGTCCTGCAAGAAGCAAACTACTGTAGCTTTGTCATCAAGTGAAGCTGAGTATGTCTCTCTCAGCAGCGCAGTCTCGGAAGCAATTTGGCTCAAAGGAATTCTAGAAGATTTAAACGTAATTAATACAAGTTATACAATTACAATATATGAAGACAACAGAGGATGTATTGAGATGTGCAAGAATTTGGAAAATAAGCGAACGAAACACATAGATATTAAGCACCATTTTATGAGAGACTATATCAAAAAGAACATAATCAATATTGAAGCAATTTCCTCCGAAGAGCAACTTGCTGATCTATTTACTAAAGGGTTGGATATAACTAGATTTAAAAACTTAACAAAGGAATTAAATTTGATTGATCAAGAGGGGGTGTTGGAATATAAGTAAAGTCAAACTTGAACTTTGATATACTGTACATTATATTGTAACAATCTAGGTAATCAATCAATTGTACTTTAAAGAACTTTATGGAATGT
>NW_023474187.1:0-3548 GCF_013731165.1 Rhagoletis pomonella
GGTTTTGAAGAAACATTGAAAAAGAAATTATAAAAATATGGAAAAAAAATAATTTTGAAATGTTAGTTATGAAAAGTTTTAAGTAAAAAGATTAAATAAATTAAATGCATGATTTGGCCAGTTGCCGTTTAGCAGGCGGCTGTGGATCAACATCACTGCTCTCTCTAATATCTTGGTCATCGTCATCATCATCAGAAAGGTCGATAATTTCGTCCAACAGATATTCTGGAATTTCATCTTTGTCTTCCCCTTCTTCCTCTTTTTCCTTCTTCAAAGGTGTTCAAAGGCTTAACAGCATCTGGCCGTCCAAAATATCCGTGTTTTTTGTGCGATTGGGATTCACGATACGGAGAAGGTATTAAAGGAAGAAACCAGTACAAACAGCATAACTGGAATAGTCTCATTGGACGGAAATGGCCTAAAGACAATAGGCTACCCGAAAGTCTTGTTCCTGAAATGAAAATTTTGTTGCCGTTGCTCCACATGAAACTTGGCGTTGCTAAAAATTTTTTGAAATGTATCGCAAAAAGACCAGCAGTATTCAACCGCTTAAAAGACATTTTCCCAAGACTAAGTAACGCCAAAATTCAGGAAGGGATTGTTAATGGTCCACGGAAACTAATGAGTCGTCAAGATTTTGACCAAGTTCTGACAGACCGAGAATTAAATGCATGGCTCGCATTGAAAGCAGTCGTTAAAGGACTTTTGGGTAAAGAACGCAAAGACAACTACAAGCAATCTGTTGCAAACATGTTGGCAGCTTTCGATGAAATTGGGGTTAATATGTCGTACAAAATTCATCTCTTGCATGAGCATCTTGATCAACTCGCTCAACAGTTGCCAACTGAATCTGAAATTTGTTAGTGGTATAAAAACACCTTTGAAGAAGAGGAAGACGTGGAAAAAGAGGAAGAAGCGGAAGACAAAGATGAAATTCCAGAATATCTGTTGGACGAAATTATCGACCTTTCTGATGATGACGATGACCAAGAAATTAGAGAGCAGTGATGCTGATCCACAGCCGCCTGCTAAACGGCAACTGGCCAAATCATTAATTTAATTTATTTAATTTTTTTACTTAAAACTTTTCATAACTAACATTTCAAAATTATATTTTTTCCATATTTTTATAATTTCTTTTTCAATGTTTCTTCAAAAGCAACACTGAAAAAATTGGTACATAAGAAATGAGAAGTAAATTAATATTAAGCTGGAAAACGCAAGTTTTTTATTATGATTGTTTTCTTTTTAAACGAAATTTATTGAAGAAACTGAGAAGCATATTATAGATCAAACAGAAAGCAAAAAAGACTTAGTTTTGTGGAAAATATGTTCAAATGGCATGCAAAAAAAAATATTCCAACATTTTGCTTCATAAGCACTACAAAAATGCTCTTAATCAATTTTTTTTAAATTTTAATTGTTGCACAGGTCTCTAGCAATAATTTGGCTTTAACAGATTGAAAAAATATCAATTAGTCGACAAGTTATAGCCAAAAAACTGTATAAACAATATGCTGAAAATCGGCATTTGACTGCAAAGTTCGAAGGTGTTTAAAAAAAAAATTCGAGCTAACATAAACAAACGCCGCGATACGGGTCTTCTAATTTAGCCTCTATTTTCACCCCTCACTCTCAGAATCGACCTAACTTATGCTAACCTGAATTTGTTCCACAGGGTTATTATTATTGACCCATATTCTCTTTTTGATTTCTGGAAATATATTTAAAATGGTTTCGAAGTTACTTACGGCAATTTTATTATTTTCTCTAGACTTGTTGCCCCTATTAAAAGGAATCGGATAAATTAGGAGACTTTTCGTGTTGTTGCTGGACAAAGAAGTATACTTCGCAAAGCGTGTTTTTTGTCTTTTTCACCATATTTTTTAGTAGTCAAAGTTAGACAAAAACAAGTAAAAAAGTCAAAGTTCGGGCGGAGCCGAACATTAAATACCCGGCGCAAGTATTAAATATATGTTTTTCACCTTTCCGAAACCTACCACTACATGGTAAGCTGGGGCATATCAATTTTGAGTAAATTAGAGTCCTTAAATTTCGAAATTTTGAAGTTTCAATCAGTTCTGAAATTTAACGTTATATGAAAAGCGGCCTCATTTTTACTCCGATTTCAATAATTTTCAACGCTTTGCAACACGCACAATAACCATACCGAGTTTGGTACAAATTTGTAGAACGGTTACCGAGATACATATATGTGATCATAAGTGGGCGGTACCACGCCCATTTTCCAAAATTTTATCACAAACATATTTCTTGGTTAAGAATTGTTGCAAGCATCAATTTTGAATAAATTAGCTTTAATACTTACTCATTTATCGAAGATTTTGTATTTCTCTAAATTACCGTTATATGGGATGTGGGCGTGGTTATTGTCCGATTTTAAAATTTTTTTGGTCATTTGGTATGTTGTACCGAGGCCAACAACTGTGCCAAGAAGAATTGGTAAAGCGGTTACCAAGATATACACATGTAACCATAAGTGGGCGTGGCTACGCCCATTTTCCAAAAATTTATAATATTCTTATTTTTCGTCTAAAACTTATTGTAAATATCAATTTTGAGTGAATAATCTCCAGTAGTTACTAAAATATCGCAGTTTTCGTATTTCTGAAAATTACTGTTATATGGGAAGTGGGCGTGGTTACAGTCCGATTTCGCCTTGGGTAAATGGAAGCCTACATACCAAATTTCGTTGAGATATCTAAATTTTTGCTCGAGTTATCGTGTACACGGGCGGACGGACAGACGGACGGACAGACAGACATGGCTTAATCGATTTCTCTTTTCATTCTGATCATTTATGTATACATTTGTCTATATCTATCTCGATTCGTTTTGGCTGTTACAAACAACCGTTATGTGAACAAAACTAATATACCCTTGTGCACAAGTGCGCTCGGGTATAACAACGCTTCTCCGATTCCCATTCCCATTCTATAGAAATAGGCTCAGTTGAAAAAAAAACATAATCATGTCTAAAGTACATCCATTTATAAAAAAAAACTACAAATGAATTATGTAACTTTTTTTTAGATACAATCTGTCTCATTTAGGTACATATATTTTATATTAGGTACAATCTGAAATTTCCATTTTTCATCCCTGGTACGTAGTGTATGTATAATGGAAAAATCCATTTTGTTAAGACTTTTCACTTGATTTAAATACGAACATTTTTAAACGGCAAGGAAATAAAAAATTGATATTCTTATAACGGGTTTTTTTCTCAGTGAAGGATAATGGTATTAACAGCTCAACCAATTTGCGTGCGTGATTTCTCAGAGTTGCATTTCTGTCAAATTTACAGAAGTTTGCCGAGAAAAATTTGAATTCATAGTCGAGCCAAATTGCCAATTGAGCATAAACGTAAAATCGAAATGTCACGCAAGACAAATCTTGGAATTTGAGTTAGCTTTTTACGCACGCATATAAGGTTGGCCTGTAACAATTTTTCCCGATATAAATTGGGCTTTAAAGTGCAGAAATTTGTACTATGGTTAGGATTGCATATGGTGGGATTTGAACCC
>NW_023474188.1:0-3547 GCF_013731165.1 Rhagoletis pomonella
CAAAAGATGGCTTCATGTATTGTAACGGTAAAAAGTTTTATTATAAATATCACTTTTTAATCTTCTCTATTTATCTAAGTTCTCTCGCACTACGTACGCTACAGCGGAAATGGACGACACCCCATTTCTTTTAATGAAATTATGTAATTGGTACTCGTACGTATGTACATACATATGTATGTATGTATATGCATGTGTGTGCACCAATCTATTAAAATCGTTGAATTATTTTTATATCTATTGCAAAATTTTATACAGACAAGACTAAAAAGGAGAAAATAAATAATATAAAAAAAAGTAAGTGCGCTTGGACCACACTGGAGAAGTGAAACTTACGTTACATACATATCTATTTTATGTCATAACCAATATACATACATACATGCATATGTACATACATACATACATCTGCTTTTGCTTAAGGTTATATTTTTTGTCTTTTTTTTCTATCTAGATCCCTACCTCTACCTCTGTCCGTTCTAATTACATTTATGTTATTCTGTTTTCCATTATCTTAATTTTTATCTTTATACTCTATCGATAAAAAATCGATAGTAACATCCAATAAAATATCGATAACAAAATCGATAAAAATTTCGATAGCGAAAACGATAATAATATTAGTAGCAAAATCTATTAGAAAATCGATAACAAACTCGATAAAAATATCCATAACGAAATCGATAAATATCGATAACAAAAGCGAAATATATCGATAACAAAATTAATAAACATCGATAACAAAATCGAAAAATATCGATAACAAAATCGATAAATATCCATAACAAAATCGATAAAAATATGGATAACAAAATCGATAAAAAATATCGATTATTTTATCGATAAGTCCCGAGAATTCCGACAATTTCTAAAATCCCAAAATAATTCCCAGATTGAGTTTCTGTGTCTCTCTACATATCCTTTCCTCTTTAATTACCTATATTTTAATCTTTCTTTCCCCATCTTCATCTTTACTTTTATCGGTATCCTCATCTTCCTCTTTGTCTTTACTTTTATGTTTATAATTTTCTTCATCTACATACATATTCCCCTTCACCTTTGCCCTTATATGTATAAGTAAAGTGTTTGGCCTTCATTTTTGCCTTTATCTTTACGCATCTTTGTTTTTATTTTTTATTTTAACCTTTGCCTTTATCCTTTTCTTTATCTATGTACGAAGTCACCTTTACTTTCGTTCTTGTATTGGCCTTTTTCAAAGTGTTATTCTTTAACCTTTTATTAGCAAATTTTAGTTAAATTAATACCATATGCATACACACAAAAAGCACTTGTTTCAGCCCCAACCATTTCCGATGCACCATTTCCGTTGCATCATTTCCATTAACCTTTTATTTGCAAATTTTAGTTAAATTAATACCATATGCATACACACAAAGAGCAGTTGTTTCAGGCCCAACCATTTCCGTTGCACCATTTCGGTTGCATCATTTCCGTTGCTCCATTTCCGTTGAATTTGCCAATTTACTCCCAACCAACCAACCGCCGCTAAAGCAGTTTCACTTCAAAAAAACTTTTTAATATACAACACTTTTATAGATGGACTAAAAAGTAGAATATAATAATTCTCAGTCCCATAGAATTTCTTTTGATAACTTTTGATTTTGAAATTTTAGCAAAAGTCTTTATAAACAATTTATGAGATTGAAAATGAAAAGCGTGGGGCGCATGTAATAGACCCAGAGACTGAAAATAAAAGATATTTTAAAATTTTTAACATCAAAAAGGCATAGTGAAAAAATTATGCTATAGCTTTTTCAAAGGTACCATTAAACCCATCTCACATTGTAGATTGTGATTCCGCCATGACATTTAAAAATCTGACTTTTATGATTTTGAGCAAATAATACCGATTATATCTGATTTTAATTTTTTAAGGCAAAAATAAAAGTTAAAATTTGCCTTTTACTTTTTTGGGCAGAAAATAATCGGTAATTGTTGCCTTTCTTTTGTGGCAAAAATAAAAGTCAAAGTTACAAATCAAGTATTCCAGAGTTGTGTATACTCGAATCTAATAGTTTTAAAGCTCCTATCTGGATTTTAATAACTCCCTAATACATAAATACCAGGGTTAGATCAAATCTAAATATGTATGTACTATGTATAAATACAATACAGGAAGGCATCTTTTGTTAACGGTAACTGCTCAGATCATTCGATTTTCAAAACTGAGGTTCCAAATTAAAGCGCTTGGGCTCTAAACGTACAGCAAGGTATGAATTTTTTGGAAAGGGTTGCCGCTTTTTTTAAATTATAAAAGCGGCACCGTTCGTTGTATTAGAAAAAAATTTGGTTTCAAATTAGAGGGCTGGGCCTCTAGATGTGCAAGAAGATTTCATTATTTTGAATAGAGTTGCCACCTGCTTAAAAAGTCATAAGACTTACACCGTTCGCGCAATTTAAAAAAATTATATAATATGCCATATAAACGGGCTTGGTCTATAGAAATGCAAGGAAGAACCCCTACTTTTTTTAAAAAGCGTTGCCAACTGTTACAATTTTATTTTGGTGCAGAGCATCAGATTTACACCGTTCTCTCAAGTTCCAAAATGTGGTGTCAAATTAAAGGTATTCACCTATAGACGTGATTTGATTTTTTTAAAGTTGCGCCGCCTAATTAAAAATGCATTGTTTAAAATATGATAGTAAAATATCACAATATGGGTTTTTAATAGAGTTGCTACTTATTAAACACATTTATAACTATGAATGGTAAGTAATGTTTAAGGGCATTCGATATTGCTATCAATCAAAAGCTAGTTAAGAGTTGTTACCTAGATGACAACTCTTGAAAATTCGCATACATTTATACAAAGGCCATTTAACTACCTGTCGTTTGATATCGATATCGAGTGTCCTTAATACGTTACTTACCTTCCATTGCTATATATTTTTTGAAAGGAGGCAACTCTTAAAAGCACGAACATATTAATTTAGTATAAAAACCCTTTCGCTTTATTTTACTGAGTATCATATTTCAAGCAATAGATTTATAATTAGGTGGCAACCTTAAAAAAAATTTAACCCAAAGCACATCTCTAGGTGAATACCTTTCACTTGGCACCTCATTTTTAAATCGAGAGAACGGTGTAAATCTGGTGCTCTGCACAAAAAAAATAATTTTTAACAGCTGGCCACCCTTAAAAAAAAGGCGTTCTTCCTTGTAGATCTATAGACCAAGCCCGTTTATATGACATATTATATAATATATATTGCGCGAACGGTGTAAGTTTTGTAATTTTTTAAGCGGGTGGCAACCGTATTCAAAACATTAAACTTTATTGCACTTCTAGAGGCCCTACCCTTTCATTTTACGCCTAATTTTTTTTAATACAACGGGCGGTGCAGGTTTTATAATTTAAAAAAAGGTGGCAACCCTTTTTAAAAATCTCATACCCTGTTGTACATTTAGAGTCCACACTCTTTAATTCGGAACCTTAGTTTTGAAAATCGAATAATCGGTGCAGATCTGATGCCGTTAACAAAAGATGGCTTCATGTATTGTAACGGTAAAAAGTTTTATTATAAA
>NW_023474189.1:0-3547 GCF_013731165.1 Rhagoletis pomonella
GCAAATAGCGTTTCAGATAAGGACAGAATAAAATCTGCTCTAGCAGACAACTTAAATAAAGAAGTGTGCGACATCACCGAACCCAAAGTTAATACGCCTAAAATTTTGTTAGCGCACATAAACGCTGAGTATTCTGAGACGGAGATAATAAATAAGATAAAAGCTCGGAATAGCTATTTAAATGATGCGAGTTTGAAATGTGTAAAAATATTTAAGTCCAGGCGCAGTGGTGAGGCATTTCCTTCATTCAGTGCAATAATAGAAATTGAGCACAAATTCTTCCTGCAGGTATTTGAGTCAAAGAGATTTAATATTGGGTGGGATCGATGCCCCGTCTATGATAGGCAAACCGTGAGAAGATGCTACAGGTGTCTGGGCTTCAACCATAGCTCTAACAACTGTAACAAATAGCTTAGGTGTAGCAAATGCATGGGAGAGCACAAGTCTGAAAGTTGCACTGACAGTAGCCAAAAAGAATTTTGTGGAAATTGTTGTGATGCTGTTAAAGAGTTAGGGCTAAACCTGAATATAGCGCACAACGATTTAGTCGTGAATGTCCTGTCTATATTAGGAAACTGAAACTAGAGAAACAAAGAGTAGGATGTTAGCAATTAGGTGTAATGGAAAAGCGTAACAGTTACTTAAAATGTGTGTATCTTAATATAAATAGTATAATAGCCAATAAAGCCGAGCTTGAACGGCTTCTTGAGACTGTTGATCCGGATATAGTTTTATGCTCCGAAACATGTACAACAGAGGAAATAAACGACTCCGAAATCAAGTTTCCAACTTATCAGTTTATTAGGGGCGACTCGTATAGTAGACACACTGGCGGGGTAATTGTAATTTTGCGAGACACAATAGACTTTAAAATAATAATAAATAGATCCACTGATAAAAATGTCTAGTGTATAGTGGTACAATTGAGAAATTGTGAAACCAAATGGAAAATCGGGGTAGTCTATCACTCACCCAGTTCGAGTGATGCAGATTTTCTGACATATATGGAGGCCATTTTGTCCGAAACATGCGCTAACATGGTAAATACTATTATTATTGGGGATTTTAATATAAATATGAATATATCATCGACATACAGTAGGAAACTTAATGAGATATTCTGTCAGCAGGCAATGAAACAGTTAATCAACTTTAATACCAGGGTTACTGCACAGTCCGAAACGCTCATCGACTTGTTATACTCTAACACTAATGAAGTTTCATGTGAAAAAGCTGAGGAACATAGAATAACGGATCATGAAACCATAATGTTCAAATGCAATATAAAAAAAACAAGGCCCAATCAATAAACTCTCTGAATTAATTTCTTGGGATGAGTACAGCCCAGACAACCTCATAAATCTTTTGAGATAATGCAACTTTGCAAACCTGAATAGTTTCAATCTTGATGCTATGCTCGAACATATCAACCATTGTTTGATTTCGAGTATGAATCAACTAACTTCTCGGGTACAAAGGCGGGTTAAACTCGGTTATGAGTTGTAAATATGCGGTACTTGAATGAATGGATGTTCTGGGTGGAATATTTCCAAAGGAATCTTATAGTAGAAGGTAAAAAATATCAAATTAAAATACTACGAGCAAAAATACACAACTTACCGTCTCGTACCCACTCGTGCCATTCAGGAACTTCTTATATGCGCTGCAACTGACATCAATGAAAGTGTCAATTTAAACAAGTAAGAAAGTGTAAGTTCGGGCGGAGCCGAACATTAAATACCCGGCGCAAGTATTAAATATATGTTTTCCATATTTCCGAAAGCTACCGCTACATGATAAGCTGGGGTGTATAAATTTTAAGTAAGTTTTAGCGTCCTTAAATTTCGAAATATTGTAATTTCAAGCATTTCTGAAATTTACCGTTATACGAAAAGCGGCCGTAATTTTAGTCCGATTTCAAAAATTTTCAACGGTTTGCTTTCATGTGGTAAGCACAATAATCATGCCGAGTTTGGTACAAATTGCTAGAACGGTTACCGAGACACATATATGTGATCATAAGTGGGCGGTGCCACGCCCATTTTGCAAAATTTTATCACAAACGTATTTCTTGTTAAAGAATTGGTGCAAGCATCAATTTTGAATAAATTAGCTTTAATATTTACTCATTTATCGAGGATTTCGTATTTCTCTAAATTACCGTTATATGGGATGTGGGCGTGGTTATTTTCCGATTTTAAAAATTTTGATATGCTGTACCAGGGCCAACAACTGTGCCAAGTTTGGAAGAAATTGGTGCAGCCATTACCAAGATATACACATGTAACCATAAGTCGGCGTGGCTGCGCCCATTTTCCAAAATTTTTTAATATTCCTATTTTTCGTCTTAAAATCATTGTAAATGTCAATTTCGAGTGAATTATCTTCAGTAGTTACTAAAATATCGTAGTTTTCGTATTTCTGAAAATTACCGTTATATGGGAGGTAGGCGTGGTTATTGTCCGATTTCGCCCATTTTCAATACCATCCGTCCTACGCCCGAAAGAAGTGCACGTACCAAATTTCGTTAAGATATCTCAATTTTTACTCGAGTTATCATGTGCACAAGCGGACGGACGGACGGACAGACAGTCACCGCTTAATCGATTTCTCGTTTCATTCTGATCATTTATGTATACAATTGTCTATATCTATCGCGATTCGTTTTGCCTGTTACAAACAACCGTTATGTGAACAAAGTTATAATACCCTTGTGCACAAGTGCGCTCGGGGATAAAAAGTGTGATGTACAGAGTTGCCCCAATACTCGGTTCCCAAAGTTTCGGTGTTGGTAACCGATACCGATTCAATGCACTATACATCGGCAATATAAGAACACTTCAATCACTTGTTGCACAATTTCGTGCCCATCCATTTTTTCAAAAGAATAATAAGGGTTCGCATAAAAACGAAACTTTGATAACTTTACTGAAATTTCGACAACTACTGACTTTCATTTATTTAATTTTAGTTCTTCACTCTCTAAAGGCGCTGTGGACTCAGTATTCACAAAGAGTCCCGTGCATAGCTTCTTAATAAAAAAAAAAAAATATATATATATATATATTAGGGTGCCCATCGAAAATGCTTTTTTGGAAATATCAAGACCCTACCCCCTAATTTTATTCGTTTTTATGAGAAATATTATTGCTTGTTTCATATAATATATATGAGAAGAGGATGCATAGGCCTTTAAAATGGTATATACTAATCTATTGGCGGACTAGGCTTGTGGATTTTTATCAGGTAAATTGAAAAAAGACCCAAATGTCTCCTAATTTTTTTAATTTTGATCATCGATAATTTCTGCAATTTCAAAATATGGAGTACTATCTAAAATTAAATCTATTTTCAAATAAACTGATACCTCATTGTTTGCAATCGCATATAAATTTTCGAGTTTAGGCGACATTTCTTAAATACGGCCTTGAATTTATATGTGTGTATGTAACGGAATTTGAGATTTTTTGAGCAGTGTGGCTGAAGAGTTCATCAATGCTTATCAACATTGATATATACAGTCGCTCCTTAGCAAAAAAGTGGTTTT
>NW_023474190.1:0-3547 GCF_013731165.1 Rhagoletis pomonella
GAAAATGGGCGTAGCCACGCCCACTTATGGTTACATGTGTATATCTTAGGAACCGCTGCACCAATTTCTTCCAAACTTGGCACAGTTGTTGGCCTTGGTACAGCATACAAAATCGCCGAAAATTTTTAAAATTGGACGATAACCACGCCCACGTCCCATATAACGGTAATTTAGAGAAATACAAAATCTTCGATAAATCAGTAAATATTAAAACTAATTTATTCAAAATTGATGCTTGCAACAATTCTTTACCTAGAAATACGTTTATGGTAAAATTTTGGAAAAGGGCGGGCACCGCCCACTTATGATCACATATATGTATATCGGTAACCGTTCTACCAATTTGTACCAAACTCGGTGTGGTTTTTGTGCTTGCCACATAAAATCAAAGCGTTGAAAATTATTGAAATCGGATTAAAATTACGGCCGCTTTTCATATAACGGTAAATTTCAGAAATGCTTGAAACTTCAATATTTCGAAATTGAAGGCGCTAATTTACTCTAAATTGATACACCCGGCTTACCATCTGCGGTAGGTTTCGGAAAGGTGAAAAAACATATATTTAATATTTGCGCCGGGTATTTAATGTTCGGCTCCGCCCGAACTTGGACTTTCTTACTTGTTTTAAATGGCATGCATTTTTTGTCATTTCAATGCCTACTGGAAATTCGGCATAAGAACCAAATCTGATCTGGTTATTGCAAATAGTATGGATAGCCTATATAGAGCTCATGCTAACAACATTACGTGTTTTGTTCATTATACGATGGGGGACAATTTTATCTGTGTATTCGGCGATTTTAATCTTAGTAATGTTAAGTGGTCAAATAGTTATTCTACCAATTGATTTGCTTGACCTTCGGTTTGTCGGTCCAAACAGGAATCTTTATTTACGGTTGATGGATAGCTCGTTTCCAATGGATGGTGGCAAGAAAGTGGCTGAGTTACGTGTAATGATTTTGTATTACCGGCTTATGGTGACTCAATTGCTGTTAAATGAATAGTCCGGATTTGATGCTCACAACTTCTTTATTATACGCAACAACATGGCTGTGGATTTGTCGGAAGGAATGTGACGGCACCTTTTGTCTCTATTAATTTCCACTGAGGGGTGAGTATCGACTCCCCGAATGTCGCCAGCTTTTAATACACGCTTTTAATCCACTTTAATTACTTGGTTGTAATTCCAGTTCTTGCGAGGGCTGATGAGTGTGGTTCGCTCCGTGTCCAATTCCAAAAAAAATATATTTTTCTGGTCTCGTGGTATGTGACCACCGATTCTTTTATCGTATGTCAGTGTGGGCGTTTTCATAGTGGCCATGTCAATCCGTGTCTACACCGATATGATGGTTCGTGTCTTGAATAACTATTGGTTACGTAAATTCATCTGGCAATCCCCCCCATTTGGAAGTTTAGCTTTGACAGTTTTGTTATGTTTACATTTCTTATAATCGTTCTTATGTCTATTATTTGGGCAATAAAAAATAATAGATCACAATGGGTTTACTCCTACTAATCTCTCTTCATTTCCTGTATCTTGTCTTATTGATAATTTACTTAGTCTTAACCTATCGCAAATTAATAAGTATGTAAACGAGCTCGATAGAATTTTAGATTTAATTTTCATTTGTGATGGGGTAAATTACAACATTACCAAATGTCTTGCCCCAATTACAGCAGCAGGTCTGCATCATGTTGCGCTCATTCGTAACATGGAATTTTATCATTTCGCACCGACCACTATAGGTACTAATAATATTGCCACCCCCAGTCTGTGCACACTGCGGTTAAACTCTCCTTAAACCACATATTTCAAGACTGCTCCGTTTTAGTAGTCGCCAGAAACCACTACCTCAGAAAAAAATGGATTGAACTTCTAAAAAACCCCACTAAAGATAATATAGATGCTAATAACAACTTCACAAAACATATCCGAGCCCGAATTTAAAATAATTGTAAACTTACACCACCTAGTTTTAGTATATAAGTAAAGCATAAAACGTATTACTCAACAACGTACTAGTAATACTGTATTATTATAACTTTTGTAGAGCTGATGGCCCTGGCAGCTAATGCTCGTTCGATATTAACGTATTAATTTAGTTAATTTGTTAATAAATAATAATAATAATAATAATAATAATATTGCCTTCAATTACGCTCGCTGTGACTTTGAAGGCATTAACAATTTGTTCGCAGACCTGAACTGGTCCGACTTGCTGCTGTTGTTGCTGTAGCGGCTACAACAACCCCGCCCAGATCGGCTGATATCTCAGTCGTTGTCGTCGAGTTCCACTAACGGCAGCCCCAAGAAGCGTGCAGCCTCTATGGGGTCGGTCCACAGGGACGTAGCCGTTAGGGTTGTGGGGTTTTCTGGGCATGCGAAGAGATGTTTCGAGTCGTGAGGGGTCTCTCCGCATGCCGGACATTCGTTCGGCACATCCGCATTTAGCCTACACAGGTAGGATTTTAGCCTGCTGCAGTAGCCAGATCGAAGTTGGGCTATTGTTGTTCTGGTCTCCCGAGGCAGATGGAGCTCCGTCGCGTCAAGGTCCGGTGTTTGTGTGCCTAGAACGGCATTCACAGGTCTTGGGTCTACATAACTCGAGACTGCGTCCCTGTGAATGCCGTTCAGGGCCTGTCTGCGAGCTGACGGGTCCAGAGGCTGCTTAATGATCGTCTGGACTTCGTCCGTCAGTTCATATAGATGCCTCCTGACGTGCATCGGCGAGGGCTGCTCTGCAAGCAGCTGTCTATTTGGGTGGCCACATCTGTGGCTCCCAACAAGAAACTGCTTGCAGAGCATCGTGTTGTGCTCCCTAATTGGGAGCATTTTCGCCTTATCGTGGAGGTGGTGTTCTGGTGACATCAGGAGGCATCCGGTCGCTGTCCTAAGTGCTGTATTTTGTACCGTCTTTAGCTTCGTCCACTGTGTCCTGCTAGTCCCCGGCGACCACACTGGTGTTGCGTAGTTTAAAACCGTCCGGCCTATTGCCTTGTATGTTGCCAGCAACGATTCTTTGTCTTTGCCCCAAGTACTGCCGACTTGAGAACCTTGTTGCGGCTCTGTACTTTATTGACAATAGCGGTTGCGTGCGCAGAGAAGGAGAGCAGGCTGTCGAATGTTACTCCGAGTATTTTGGGGTTATTCACCGTCGGAATTGGTGTGTCATCGACGTGAATTCCTAGCGGTAGCCTGACCTCATTCGCTCAGGTTGTGAACAGGGTCGCAGAGGATTTCGTAGGGGAGAGGGCTAGACACTTTGCAGTGAAAAGCGAAAAAGTTCAGAGAGATATCCGTTTACTTTCGAACACGAATCGGACTGTAACCACGCCCACTTCCCATATAACGGTAATTTCCAGAAATACGAAAACTGCGATATTTTAGTAACTACTGAAGATAATTCACTTAAAATTGATATTTACAATAACTTTTTGACGAAAAATAAGAATATTATACATTTTTGGAAAATGGGCGTAGCCACGCCCACTTATGGTTACATGTGTATATCTTAGGAACCGCTGCACCAATTTCTTCCAAACTTG
>NW_023474191.1:0-3547 GCF_013731165.1 Rhagoletis pomonella
AATTCCTCAAATTCGAGCGAGGTAAAACAGCTGCCTCTGTCTGAGATGATTCGCCTCGGCCTACTATAATAATTAAAGTATTTTTCAAGCGCCGCAGTCACTTCACGAGTACTTGTTGAGTTTGTTGGATATAGCTTCACGAACTTTGTGAAAGAGTCAACTACCACCAAAATATGTTTTCTTTTCGATTTTATTGACGGCAGGGGACCAAAGTGGTCGATGTGTAAGGTATCGAACGGAATTGGCTTTTTCGGAATGTTGTACAAATGTCTCTGTCGGGATGGAATAGGCATGGCGTACATAATGCATTTTAGGCAATTTTTTATAAAGTGCTCTACTTTCTGACGCATACCCGGAAACCAATAGTATTGAAATATTTTATCATAAGTCTTGTCCACTGCCTGATGACCGGCCTTTTCGTGCATTAATCTTGTTACATTATTTTCTAGTTCCTCTGGAACGTATAAAACCTTTCGACCGTTTTTAGATATCTTACAAACAAGGCCGTCTACTAAGTCAAATCCCTCAACATTTCCCTTCTCTAAAAGTTCACGTATACGCCTAATCTTTTCATCACGCTCTTGCAAAACTTGTATTTGAAAATCAACCTCATTCGTATCTACGGCAGCTATCTGGCAACGACTTAAGGCATCAACATGCCCCATGGAGGCACCACCGCGGTGTATAACTTTATAGTTATAATTTTCTAGCTCAAGGGCCCATCTTGCAATGCGACTGTTTATTTGCTTCTTCTGCAAGGTCATGGCGAGCGAGTTGCAGTCTGTTATGATCTTGAATGGAATTCCCTCCAGATATACTCTGAATCGTCGCAAGGCATAAATGATAGCGAGTGTTTCCAACTCGAAGCTGTGATATTTAGATTCTGCAGTCGTGGTGGTTTTCGAAAAATATGCTATTGGGTGAAGTTTTCCGTCCGTCTGTCTTTGTAATAATACGGCGCCGAAACCGGTGGCACTTGCATCACAGTGCAATTCGGTATCTCGCTCTGGATTATAGATGGCAAGCACAGGGGGTTCTATTAGCTTACTTTTTAATTCATCGAATGCTAATCTGCAATTTTCGTCGAATTTGTATTCTGTACCTTTTTTCAATAAATTAAGTAGCGGTCTAGCAACTTTGGAAAACGACGGAACAAAACGTCTGAAATACGAAAGCAATCCTATACAAGAGTGTAACTCTTTCTGATTGCTAGGTACGGGGTATTTCTGGATGTCTCTGGGACTCACTCAATGTAATACCACTGGCAGATACGGAATATCCTAGGTATTCTATTTCATAATAGCTAAACTTACATTTTGATAGATTCAACTTAAGACCCCGATAACTAATTCGTTTCAGTATCGTGTGTAAAATGATTTTATGTTCCTCAAATTTTTTTGTCGCTATTAATATGTCATCCATATACACAACTATCTTCTTTTCGTCAATTAAATCCTTAAATATATTGTTTATAAAACGTTGGAAAACGGCTGGTGCATTTTTAAGACCGAACGGCATTTTTAAATATTCGTATTGCCCACTAGGCGTTACAAATGCGGTATACGGGACTGACTCTGGCGATATATCAACTTGGTGAAACCCGCTTTTTAAATCTAGGACTGAAAACATTTCTTTACCTTCTAAATACTCTATGCAATCATCGACGAGGGGTAAAGGGTAATTGTCGCGAACCGTTAATTTGTTCAATCCCCGATAGTCGACACACAACCGAGTTTGCCCGTTCTTCTTCTTAATGAGCACTACAGGCGAAGCGTATGGCGAATTGCTCGGTCTGATTATTCCATCAGCTTCTAAATCTCTTATAATATCCTGAACAATCTTTTTTTCCGAAAAGGACAGGCGTCTAGGCGCGCAGTGGAACGGGACGTCAGAGGTTAGATGAATCTTCATCATATATTTAAAAGGCTCAACAGGAACACTACCAGGTTCAATATAAGCTTCATGAACCAGGTCATTTATTTGTACCCTTCGGTCTGGCTCTAGCTTACAGTTTACGTCTAAATCTACGGCACTGCAGACAGTTTCTATATTAAATATGTCTGGTAATTCGGAATGAGTACTTTCGTTCGAACCGATCATTGCATTCACGTCTGATATATTTTGCGCTTCTATTCTATTCTGTAGTTTGCTTTCAGCCAAAAGATTGAACTCACGTAAAGTTTTGAACAAGTCAGTCGGTGGTGAGGTGCAGATGTTTTTATTCAGCGAAAATAAGTCAATTTTATCATATTTCAATTTACGTTTTATTAAATGAATATCAAAAACTTTAAGAAAATCACGACCGAGGATAATTGGCACGGTCATTTCTTCATCCGGCAGAACATAGACTTTAATTTCATTAATAACATTTTTAAATTCAATGGTGCAAATAACTTCACCGATAATATTTAAATCACGCCCTCCAATACCCCGGTATCTGCCTTTCAGTGGGTAATGATTTATTTTTGCTTCCGGCACGTACGACCGCTTTATCAAATTAATTGGACTGCCAGTGTCAAAAAGGGAAAAAATTTTAGTAAAATCTGCACTGCTCACCGACCTATGTGAAAAGGCAACACTTACCAGACTTAATGATTCTACTTCGTCACAGCAGCTCTTCCAATCGTGTACGACAGCAACAGCTCGCTCTCCCATGGGTTTCAAAATCTTCCGGGGGTTTGGGCACGACTGGTGACTATGGCCTACTTGCCAACAGCGAAAGCATGATCCCTCGGGGCGTACAGGGTAATGGCAGTTCGGTTTTATGTGTCCTCTTTTGCAGCAATTGTAGCACAAAGGAGTTTCATGCGTCTCCTTGTCGGAAGTGGCAGCTTGTTTCACGGCAGTATTCGACATTTTAGGCTTTACTGTACCAACTGCCGAACGGCGAGGGGTAATGGTTGAATCCAATTTCAAGTAGCGATCGTAATAACGATTGATGAGCCTCTTGAGTTCGCTTAAGGTTTGCGCAGCCATCAGCAAATTTATGTTGGCAACACTGCCGCTTATGCCATCGAAAATGAAATTTAATACTTCTATGTCTTCAATGCCTCCTTGCTTCGCGATGGATTGCATCGCCAATATGTACGAATGCAATGTTTCTTCCCTCTTATTCCAACGTCGCTCTGCTAGCGCTCGATATATGTCGTGGCGGCTGACGGCGATTTCAAATTCCTCGATGAGTGCGTATTTTAGTTCGTCATAGCCTAAAGCTGAAGTGGTCGCCAAAAAGAGACGTGCTGTTCCAGTTAGTGATCGGCGAAGGCTCAAGAGCTTGAAATTTTCGTCGGCATGTATGGTGCGCATCAGCTCTTCGAAATCGCTCAAAAAGTGGTGTATCGACCGTGTGTTCCTTTCACCGCTGAATTTCGGCACTGCATGCTCGATATCCATAAAACAGGGTTTTTGCTCTTTATGGCTGACTGCTCCTTCCAGCTCGCGAATATCCCGTTGCAGTTCTAAAATCTCGCGACGTTTTCGCAACAATTGTAGCTCATTTTCTAAAATAGCGGCATCTTCCTCGGCAACGGCAGTTCGGGTGTTTTTT
>NW_023474192.1:0-3546 GCF_013731165.1 Rhagoletis pomonella
GTATTATTGTGAGTTGTGACTCTTTTAAAGACGGTGTGCGATATGTATTTTGCAACTTTCGCCAATGAAAACGGTTGGAAAAGGTATTATATTTCTAATATGTGTCCTTTTTGTTAAGGTAAAAAGGTTTTAGGTACTCACAGAATTCCGAAACAAACTACCAGGTATTAACGAGCAGCTACCACAGGAACGCTGACATCAAATAAATAAATCCGCTTTATGACATTGTGAATTTTAAGTCGCTCCTACGTCGTTATTAGCAGTGCGGTAAAGCACTCATCATGGCTGTTAGGAAAAACGAGAATATGAATCAAGGGCCTGACAACTGAAATTACAACGCTTAAAACCTTTGAAGTCACCTCCAAGAGAAACTCGACATATGTTGCGAAACGCTAGTCTTTGTAACAGCATATTTCCCCTAACTCTCCCCATCCAGTCTTACGAAAGTTTTTAAAACGCATGCACAACTTTCTTCCACGGCATTGATGACCCCATAGCAAATGAAGCAGTTTTTTTATCAATGCTAAATTAGGACTTTGTGGAGGATCCAACGGAGTATGCCAGCCAAGAAGTTCATGCCATTTCGTGAGCCCTCCTTTACTATATACATTGGTCCTTGCATTCCGGTGTAACTTATTTAGATGGCACGGGGGTGTCGGACCATATACGATTACGCCCAGAATTTAGCAAGCAAATTGCGAACGGGGGCGGGTAGTCATACCCCCTGAGTCATATACCCCTTAACCGAATGCAATGCGGTGGTGTGAAAAACCCATATTGTACTTAGTTACACTGGACTTTTGTAGCACATCTTCTGACCTGATCATATTGTGCTCTTAAAAGAATGATCCATGTATGCAAATACATATTCGTCAGCAACTTCAGAAGTTCAACTCATTCAGACTGTTGCAATTCATTTTGATTAGGTAGACTCTGAGCTGGACATACATACATATGCATTAGGCCGGGTCGATTTGTGGGGAGGCAAAAAAATCGCCCATTGCTCTGTGAAAATCATATTCTAGGGATCAAAATAAGAAACTTTGCCGAAGGAACCATAACTCTAAAACGAATTCTGATGTCCCCCAATTTGGGTCGAACTTTTGGGTAGGGGCAAATTTGTAACCATAAGTGGGCGTGGCTACGCCCATTTTCCAAAAATGTATAATATTCTTATTTTTCGTCTGAAAATTATTGTAGATATCAATTTTGAGTGAATTACCTTCAGTAGTTACTAAAATATCGCAGTTTTCGTATTCCTGGAAATAACCGTTATATGGGAAGTGGGCGTGGTTACTGTCCGATTTCGCCCATTTTCAATACCAACCTACCTTGGATTAACGGAAACTTACATACCAAATTTCGTTGAGATATCTCAATTTTTGCTCGACTTATGGTGTATACGGACGGACGGACGGACAGACGGACAGACGGACGGACAGACAGACATGGCTTAATCGATTTCTCTATTCATTCTGAGCATTTATGTATACATTTGTCTATATCTGTCTCGATTTGTTTTGGCTGTTACAAACAACCATTATGTGAACAAAATTAATATACCCTTGTGCACAAGTGCGCTTGGGTATAAAAAGGGTACAAGTTCATATAACAACAACAATGGATAGTAATACTGATATTCTTGATAGGTTCTCTGAATTTCCAAGAGCTTTGAGAGTGCTATCATATGCAATGAGATTCTCCCAAAGAACCCGCCCAAATACCAAAGCTTCATTTCAAGCGAAATCTTGTTTTATTTCAGCTGATGAAATTAAAGCAACGACGCAACGCGTAGTACTAGTTTGCCAGAAGCAGCATTATGCTGAGGAATATTCAGCATTAGCATCAGGAAAATCAGTAGGTTCTAAAAGTGAAGTATTGCCCCTTACCCCATTCATCGAAAAAGATGGTATAATGAGAACAGGTGGACGGCTATAATTGCCTTATAATTGCACCCTGTCCCATCTCATAGTTCAGTTTATTCACAAAGATTCCCTGCATGGTGAGAATCAGCTCATGTTGCGCTTGATTCGAACACAGTACTGGATGCTTAGGGTCAAAAACTTGATAAGGTATACAATTCATAACTGCAAGGCTTGCACGATTTATCGCAAACGCGCGCAAACTCAGTTAATGGGAATTTTTCCCAAGGAAAGAACGACTTTTTCACGAGCGTTTACAAACGCGGGAGTAAATTTCGCAGGGCCATTGTACATAAAAAGTTATAGTGGCCGAGGCTGTCGCATGTCAAAGAAATATATTTGCCTATTTGTATGCTTCGCAACAAAGGCCATCCATTTGGAAGCCACTTCGGACCTGAGCACTCAGACGTTCTTAGCAGCATTCGCCAGGTTCATTTCACGACGAGCCTATCCAAAAACTATTTATTCCGACAATGGCACCAATTTTGTGGGAGCTTCGAAAGCTTTGAGAGCCGAAACAAAAGCCTTTTTAAAGGACGCTCGCGATAACACTTTGGCGAAATACGCTTACCAAATGCTTTCGTGGCACTTCATTCGCGCTTCAGCTCCCCACATGGGTGGACTGTAGGAAGCGGGAGGTGAAAGTTTTAAAAGCCACTTTACGAAAATTGCTTCCATCCACAAATACACATTTGAGGAATTTACAACCCTATTATGCAGAGTTGAATCATGTCTCAACTCTCGACGCCTGAGTCCCTCAAATCAACCAGGAGACCTGGATCCACTGTCTCCAGGTCACTTCTTAATCGGTGGACACATACTAGCTCCACCAGAAATAGATGCTGATGAAAATCGTGCCTCGATTGTAAATCGATGGCAGAGGCTCAAGGCTCTACACCACACGTTTCGCAAACGGTGGAAAAGTGAGTATCTCACGGAATTGCAGAAACGCAACAAATGGAGACATCCACAAGCCAACATGAAAATTGGAGACCTCGTGGTCATCAGAGAAGATAACCTGTCGCCAAAGGAATAGTGACTTGGAAGAGTAGTCAACGTCCATCTAGGTGCCGAAAATAGGGCAAGAGTAGTGGATCTGATGACCGAAAGAGGGCAGGTTACTAGACTTGTAGACAAATCGGTTCTACTACCCTCCTGTGATCAATAAAACAGCGAACCGCAACCAAGCAACGATTCCAGTTCATAAAAACCTAACCTATTCCACAACCTAAATTCGAAACATGATACAGACCACTTCATCATACAAATATAAATCATTACTGCTCTCAAGGCAGGAAATCGATACTGTCCTCTCTCAATAAATGAATCATTAAAATAAAGACATAAAATCGGCTGATGAATTTAGTTCTGTAGCTGAACAGTTTTAGATCTCGACACTTAACAAACGCCTGCCTATCGTGACTCGGCGCAAAAATTGAAAACACTGGTTCCGTACGTCTTTCGGACTGCGTCCCTCGTGCGGATGGGCGGGAATGGAGGGTAAAAACCATTGGGATATTATTATTATTATTATTATTATTATTATGTTTCATAGACCAGTAAAGCTCCGGTCTAGTCTCGACAATCGAACTTATAATATTCAAATTTATTTCAAGTTATAACT
>NW_023474193.1:0-3546 GCF_013731165.1 Rhagoletis pomonella
AAATAGGCAGTGACCATTTTGAAAGCTCAATATATAATTATGTAGTGATTTTATAAAAAAAAAATGGTATGTATGTATCCAAATGTGTGTATAGTATCTATGTACATTAGAGTGGTCCAAAAAAATTTTTCCGAGATGGGTTTCGGGGCACCTTCCAAAAAATTTTTCCTCTTGCCGAAAGAGGTGCTGGGACCAAATTTTACGTTTCTAAGTATAATATAAAATTAATGCTCATGAAATGTTAATATTTTACCATAGAATTAGATTGTACATATATTAACCAATCAATTGGTTAGGCAACATAAGATCATTTCAAATTTAAATTAGCTGATAAATTATTACAAGCTTCGGTTGTCATGGCAACAGTACCTTTTTTGTAAAAAACATCAGTAGTTTTGTCAGTTTAAAAGGGACTCAGTAGCGCATTTCAATGTCATTGAACAACCTGTATTGGTTACAGTAGAAAGTTGGTATAGATATTAAAAATACCAAAAGGAAAAATCCTATGGCGGTACTGCATTTTCTACGATGCAATTTTTTCTTCCCAAACAAAACTTGAACTACCCTAAGTACATACATATGCATGTATGTATGTGTGCTTATAAAATAAAATGTTATAAAAATGCGTACAGCGAATTATTAGCAAACAACAAGATTTGCTTGACATAGACCGTCATTGTTAGTCAGTGAATCTGTAACTAATAGATATGAGAGTTGAGTTCATGGTTTACATTTCAAGCCCATCGGAAATGGGTCATCAACAACGTTACAATAAAAAAGTGAATGATATAAAAGAATACTGCTAGAATTGATATACGAGTACTATTGAAAATCTATTGTGTAGAATCAAATAGAAAATATTGTAGCGGGCATACAAAATTGAATTAAATTTTTTTATTTGAGCATAAGGACAGTATTGCTAGCAGGCACCGCAAGCACAATGAAGTTATAATAACCAAGGAATCAAATCTAATTTTACAATAACGTCATTATATAATTTTTTTTGTATGTATGTACATACATAAGGTCACAGAAAAAAGTAAAGACAAAGAGAATTTTTCATAAAATATGGTAAATTTTTTATTTTAATTTTTACGATTTTTTTTTTTAATATAGTTGGTACTGCAATAAAATCATAAAATGGAATATTTCTCAGTAGGTCGATACACTTATCGATAGACTATCGTTATAGTACAAGGGATATAATGATCAATTTGTCTATCGAAAATATTACCGATAAAGTGACTTATTCATAGTTTTATCAAATAGAGGCCATGCACACATTTATCATTACACTTATCGATTAATATACAGGTATATTTTTTCTTCTTCTCCAGTTTGTGGTTTGGGTTTGTTAAAATATTTAATGAAGGGATCTTCAATTAGATACTCGGTACCGATTTAAAAAGTATCCAACGCTTTCGATACCCGGTACTGATGCTTTCGAATTTATAATAAGAGCGCACAAAATCTAAAAGGATGGAATAAAAGCAGTTCAGGGCAGCACCGCCTATGAAAAGCCGAAGCTTCATGAAGAGGCGCCTTAAATATCATTTTCTCCAAAAATATAACGAACCAGAATTCTACTAGAAAAAGTATGTAATTTATCATACATTATTTCGACTGCTGAGTGGAAGATCGACCTATCTTGGCAGCCAGTTCGAAAACGCCCTATCTCAAAAAACTTTTCACTAACGCCCTATTTCAGAATTTTGTTTGTTTTGTTGTTCGAAAACGCCCTATCTCAAAAAACTTTTCAAAAACGCCGTATTTCAGAATTTGGTTGAAGAACGCCCTATTTCAGAATTCGATTCAAAAATGCCCTATCACACTTCAAAATGTATTGAAAATTTGCTGATATAGGGGGTTTTTGAAACGAATTCTGAAATAGGGCGTTCTTCAACCAAATTCTGAAATACGGCGTTTTTGAAAAGTTTTTTGAGATAGGGCGTTTTCGAACTGGCTGCCGAGATAGGTCGATCTTCCACTCAGCAGTCGATTTGTAATCATATTTAAGTAAATACATTGGTCGAACAAATTATAGCCGCACCACATTTTGATAAATTTTAACATATTATTTTTTTTTTTATAAACCTATAGTTCATTCTTTACTCGTGTAAATCTTAGTTTGAAACTTTGTGTAATATTTACAAAAAAAAAAAAAAATCAAAAAACTTTCGTAAAAATGTCGAGCTTTTTTAATTAGATTTCCGAGAAAGACTCTGAGTATGTAGGGTTGCATAGTATTCTGGTAGAAAAAAGTACAAATTTCAAATGGTTTTCAATCTCTGCTCTTCATTATCTAAATGCTTTGTAGATGACGGTGTGAATTTTTTGAACGCTGCAGCGACATCATTAATTTTTGTTTAAATTGCACTTTATGTGGAGCTATGCATTTCGCATCTTTTCTGCTTTTTGTGTCTTTTTAGACGATGTCCTATAAAACAGGAATGAAATAATTATTTTTTCCAAATTTTACATGTATATTTGACGAAGGTTTGAATCGGTATCGGGTACGTAAAAATTTTTATTGGTTACCAACATTTTTTCCAAGTATTGGGTACCGAAAATTCATCACATCACTATCTTCAATTTAACGCCGCCTTCGAGCCCCAAGGGGGTTTTATATCGAGCGACGACTGCTATTAATTTTTTTTTATTAATTAATATTTATTCTTATTATTTCTTTAAAGCTTTCTGTAATTTTCTGTCCTTTCATTCACTACCTGCATTTGGTTTGGTGATTTTCTTTTTCTTTTACCAGCTGCTGTAAAGGCAAATGAATGCATTGTGGTACGAGTGCATGTGTGAGTGAGTGTAGCTTTTATTTAACATTACCCTGCAGAAAAAAATTATCAATTGATAAAAAATAACCCACTTGAAGTAAGCTTTTTTGCGGGATTTATATAAAATATATAACTTGTAGTTAGCTACAAAAAGCTAACTTGAAACTAGCTGACATACAGGAGTAATGAAGGAAATTGTTTTCTTTAAACGCGTTTCTATTTAAATTTCCTGCACTTCGCAAATACTTTTTCGAATTGAGGACAAATAAAAGGAAGATCGAAATTTCATATTATCATTTTGAAATTATGTCTGACGGAGTTCGAACATGAGACCACCTACAGCAGAATATGTAAACAAATATGAAATGTAGTCAAATAAATAAAGTAAAAAATAAATAAAATAAAAATATTTTGATTTTTACTATTGCTATTTTATGTCCCAAAGTAGTTAGTTACAAGTTAGTTACATCAAATGCAGAGATAACCACCTTTTACTATTTCGCGGACATCGCCATAGAAATATAGTTAGCTTTCGTCAAAGAAAATATACAGATAATAAGTGACTTTTAGCTCCTTCCTAATCAACTTGAAGTTAGGTTATAGTTAGATACATTTCTTGCAGGGTAATATTACGAGTGTATGTATGTGTGTGTGTTTGCATGGCTGTCTACTCGTGCGTGTGCTCACAAGGTAAAGCCACTTGAACTATTTCGTATTTAACCACTTTGTGTCAATAACAGAGAGATGCCAATGTAAAAAA
>NW_023474194.1:0-3546 GCF_013731165.1 Rhagoletis pomonella
TGAAAATTATTCAATAAAAGTTTTAAATTCAATCTACGACCATGCAAGCATTTATACGAACACACACACACGCACTTACTTGCAAATTTATGAAAAATACACAAGACAAAGTTTTCGCTATTTAATTTTTTCCCTATTTTGACGTTTAATAAAACTTTTCACTCGAACCAGTGGGTCACAAGCTAGTCTAAATAGAAAAAGTACTTGCATTAGCAGTGAGCTAAGCTAAGCTCATCAACTTCGAAAGGCGCAACTGAAATTGTAACGCTTCTGCTCAACTTTACATTGTAGTTATTCTATTGAGGAATTAAACATTCAAATAGGAACAATAGAAAATTGTCTGCGGCGAAACGGACGAATGGCTGTAAAAAAGTTTTAAACAAGAATGATCGCACCACGAACATGCTTTAATAAATACAACAACAAAGAGAAATTACTAGAAAGTTATATTTCTTAGGGATTTTGTTTTGTGGTTTAGTTTGGAGCAAATCATAAGTTGCTTCAAAATTCAATAATAAATTTAAAGAAAATAAATGAATATATGTTTATTTTTTATTCTTATTTTTGTTCAATAAATGGCACCGCATTTCTGAATGCTTTCTGCAGAATAATGTCTATTTCCCTTCCAGCAACGATTAAGTCGAATTATAGTTTAATTTAAGCTTGAAAAACATTGTGAATATTTAATAAAAAACAAGGGTGCACGCAGATGTAAAGGAGTGTGTTCATGTGCTTCCTTAGAAGGACTAAACGCATTGGGCAACGCAAAAAAGGCTTTGAGGCGCCGCGAAGCACACCGGGTATTCGCTAGTTCGCGGTTCATATGTGCAATTCTCAACTAGTTCGAACTTTCGCATGACTCGCCAGTTTTTCCTCGGACATAAAATTTTCGCTGGTTTATTAACACAAATCAGGTTACATATATTGTGTAGATTATGTAAATGCAAATAAAGGACCACCATACATATTTTCTAGCCAAATATGCATATATGTAATTCAGAAATAAAATTGGGAAATTTTCATAAATAAATGTGTGACTCCTATTTTTTTTTTTTTTTGATTTTTGGCAGTTTGTGTTCGGAAATTTTTTTTATATGAAGAACATGCGGAGTACCGTCAATAAGGAAAAATGCAAAAAATCAACGGTAAGTCCAAGGTACTTAAAATTTTCAATTTGCTTGCTAAATATAATTGGGCTACAAAACTGAATACCAAAATTTTGTCTAAAGATGCTGATGAAGACGTTAGAAATTTTGGTCAAACCTTGCAGAATTTTTGCACAAAGTCTGAAATTTGGATTTATATCGTATTTTTTAACTAACTAGCTATACTTTCATAGAAAATAATAAACATTAATTAAAATATATTAAAATAGCAAACACTTACAAAAAACTCCCGTCCCAGTTTTTATTTGGTTCGCTGTATGTGTATCTCTGTAACCGATTAAGCAATTTGAACCAAACTCAGTACAATTATTGCCATTGGCACAAAGAATCTATGTACATATATGTTGAAAATTTTCGAAATCGAACTAAAATTGCTCTCACTTTCCACTTGCAAAAAAAAAACGCAAAAACGTTAATAGCGTTTGGTGTGTTGCTTTAAAACGTTGCACCACGTTGCATTTCGTATTCTAGCAGCTGAAAGAACGTATACTACAATTTTGAAACATGTGCTCACGATTTGAAAAAAAAAATGTTTCACAAAAAAATTCGAAGTTTCTGAGAAATGCCCATATATTAACCTGTCTGATAAAGCTGAAGGGTACACACTTAAAATCCTGCTTCATATTATTATTGCGCGCAGGAACAGGTTTTTTTTTTTTTTGTTTCTGACAAATGACAAATTTCGAGTTAGTACATTTTTGAAGAGTGTGAATGTATAACTCTACGTTTGTGAACGTTAAAAGGGTCATTCTTTTAACTGCCTTTAAGTTGCCGAAATTTTATGGTTTCTTGATTATATCCTTTACGGTGGCAACAGGTTTATTGTTAACTTTTCCAAATTTATGCAGCCACGAAACTAAATATAGGTACTTAACGATATAATGACGCTAACACATTTACGTTCTTAAAACTTATATATATCGTACGTATGTTTCTTTAAGGGTCAAGTGAAAGTTTATTACCTAAAATCATTAACTGTATCAATTAACTTTATTTAAAGCTCTTCAAAAAATTTTCTCAAAAACATTTTTACTTTTGTGCGCATTTGGTCTTGAGGATTTAATACTTCCCTGGAAATTAAAACTTTTTAGTTTAAATCCGTAAATATATATATATATATATAAGTATTTATATACTTCTGGCAAATTTTATTTACAAACTTATGTTTGCCCATTTATTCTCCGAAGTTAAGTTGAGTTTTACAACCCGCTAAGCACGTTTGCAAAAACCACATTCGTGAAAACCATAAAACTTCTCGTTTATACGAATTTAATGGAAGAGTACTAAATATTGCTTTCGAGCAAACACATGGTAGAAAGTTCAAAGTTAAGAAAAGGAGTGCTGCTCATAAAAATTTAACCACTGCGGGATCAAATAATTATATATGTATTTATGTACATATGTACGTATTATATATATGTATGTATGTATTTAAAAACTTATATCTTTACTAGCAATTACCCGGCGTGCTTCGCTGCGCCTTAAATGTATTTTTGTGTTGTAACTCTCCCCCTAAGCTCTTATGGCCTCATTTACAAAATATTTTTAAAGAACTTTATGAAGTTAGATTTAAAAAAATCGATCTATGAAGCATTGTTTATTTTTTTTTTGAGTTAATATATTTTCGAAGGTAATTAGAAAATATGTAAAGAACCGACTTTCTCTTGGAAATTTAATTTATAATCTTATAACTGGAGTCTACTATCGCACCCTTTCCTCAAACGTGTATTGATTCAATATTCAAATAACGTATATTTATATAATTTGAAAAAATCTCCCTACTATACAAATATGTACAGCAATATTAAATAATATTTTCAAATGTTGTGAGAGGGAGTAACAAAACAAAATTACTTTTAAGGCGCAGCGAAGCACGCCGGGTATTCGCTAGTGTCACATGAAATTAACTGAGCAAAGTACAATGAATAGCTGTTAAACAATGGCACCATCTACTTTAAATGAAACATACTTATTTTCGTGGGGGATACTCACACACCATATACTTTTCTATTGAAATTTTTCCTGAATTTTCCTAGCTATAAACCTCCAACGAATGCAAAACCGTGAAAATCGGTTCGTGCGTTCTGGAGTTATAGCGTCAGGAAGGAAAACCCTACTTATTTTTATATTAATTTTTATATTAAAGAAGATTAAAGAACTGTCCGCATTACTCAATTTTATTTTTCACTAAAACGGTATTCATGAATTTTTTAATTTTTTTTTTATTTGCTTCCGCATACTTTTGACATAACAGCTTTCATTTTATGCCGATATTAAACAAATACAGCCTAAGTTTACCCGGGTCCACGTTTTGGTCTGTATCTCGTGACCCAAGTCACCCAGCTATATGAAAAGTGCTCAATCTTAAAGCATTCATGAA
>NW_023474195.1:0-3546 GCF_013731165.1 Rhagoletis pomonella
GAGCGAAAAAAGAAGTACTGTACTTCCGAAAGAAGTACGGTTGGTCATATTCCGTATACTGAACAAATTACTAGCCCTTGCGTGTTTTCTCCGAGAGGTAGGCTCACCTTCACTACGATCTTGTCCTTGTTGGTAAATTCTGGAATGAGAAAGGCGTTCATATGATTAGCTATTATCAGGCAGGCTTCAGGCCGTCCTTCGTTGAAGGAGTCATAGAATAGCTAACGTCTAAGTATGCTTTTACGTGTGTATGTGTATATCTGTTTATATTTGTGCGTCTAGTGCACGTATTTAGTAACGCAGTATATTACTTACATAGCTGCAATTATTGTTGTTGAAAGAAAACGGGAATAATATAATATTTGTTTTTACAAAGCTAAACACCTGGCTAAAAGCGAAGTCAAGGTGATCCTCATAAAACGTCTGTGCCAGGACCGCTGAAGTCACCTTGGCATGTTGTAGGTTTATTTGGATGTGGTGTTGCCTTTGCCTGCCTTTGGTGGTTAAGACACCTCCAGGGTAGTGGAAGCTGCGGGAGGTTTCCCGATCTCGCCACTGACGCCAGCCTGATCAGCGCTATCACCCTGCCTAACCTGTTTTGCACAGTCCCGGGACGACCCACCGTGGACTTACGTGCAGTGGGTCCTGCGAGATACATGGGCAGCTGCTCCTTGGCTACCTCCATGCGATAGGTGACTTGCTGTCGCCCCGTCCTCTTTTGTACAAAGGGTGATCTGGCCGAAGATAAGGAAGGTTCTTCCACCCTGCGCCGCAATCCTCTCCTTCCACTTCTCGTCTACAGAGAAATTTACCTCATCCTTGAAAGAAAAGTGCCTGCCCGCTAAGTTTATGCCCACGTTTTATGTGGCTAGTTGCTTCATGAGATGGTCCGCCGTTAAAACGTCCTAAGGTGGCACCTAAGCAACTCAGATAAAGGTCGTGGGAATATTATTTCCTTGTGACACCATCAGATCTGCGTGTGGCAACGGCTTTAGCACAGCTATCGCAGATACGAGCCAATCGCTTGTCTCCTTGTTGTGGCAAGGGAGCAAAGGCCAACCGTCGCGTAAAACACTACTTCTTTTTATCAGCGGGGGTGTTGGCATCCGTAATAGCTACCTTGCATGCCGCCGTGATGTTGCTGTAGGACACCTGCTTAGGCATGCCGGGTTTATTGTCCCGAATACCTGGGTTCGTAACTGCTTCCACCGAAGCAGTGGTAGTATGGAAGTCCTTAGCCTTCTTGGCTGTCTGTCGAAGGTCATTGAGCGAGTAGCTGGTGCCCCTGCTTCGCTCCGAGGATCTAGGTCCCTCTTTCGTCGCACCGTTGGCCCTTAGCTCTTTTGCCTTATTATAGCGCTCTCTCTCCATCTCGAACTTCTTCCGGTTTTCCGCTGTTCCTTCGGCACTAGTGTTCGTAGACGCCTGAGTGCCGAGATCCTGGCTATCGCCCTCCGTGATTGGTTCAAGTCCCTAATCACCTGGCGCAGAAGTGGTGGTAGAACCAGCTGAGTTTAATCTGAGTGAGGCATTAAGTCTCTGCTCAAAGTGCTCCTCAGACCTAGTGGGTGAACGGAGTAGAGAAAATTCCTCTGACTTCGTGATGTTTTTATTTTCGTTACTTATTTCATCCTTATGTTTTTTTTTTTTTTAAATGGGAAGAAGGTGTCGGTTCGCCAATCCAGTGCTCCGTTGTCATGGTAAGGCTGGTTACGATGTGAGGGCCCCCAGTATCACACAGAAAATGCGCTTGCGATGCCCATGTTTCAGTTCACACCACCATTCCGTAGTTAACCAGCGACAAGAGTTTAGCTGTCAATTTCTATATTCACAGTGCTTCGAGAAGAGCTTTAGGGCCGACTTTTCATTGTCTGATTAGCACAAATCGGAGGTAGAAGCCCGGGTTAAATACAACGGCTTCTACATTTAGTTAAACTCTGATTAATGGCATGTTCTGACTGACATCGAAAACATGTTTTCGTTGCTAGAACTGGTTTTCGACCTAAAACTTGTGTTTTCGTCCATGTAAAATCTGTAAAACGGAAACCAGTTTTCGCTCAAAACTACACGTTCCGCTCATTCCCATCGATGTCTGCATTAGTTTTTTAGATATATGTTTATCGTAGTGGAAGTCATATTTTATCATCCTTAATACGCCAGTTTGGATTTATTTTTAATGGCTGGCCAAATAAAAATAGGGAATGTCTATTCGCACTTTGCCAGTGTCACCAGTGTAGCAGTGTCGGAAGTCTTCCGCTCCGCCAGTGTCACCAGTATCTCCAGTGTCGCAGGTGTCGCCAGTGTCGCCAGTGTCACCAGTGTCGCCAGTGTCGCCAGTGTCACCAGTTTCGCCAATGTCGCTAGTGTCACCCATGTCGCCAGTGGTGACACTGACACAGGAAAAGAAATTTCGATATATCAAGGGGCGTGGCACCTCCCATACAAACTGAAGTTTTCACACAACATATCTCTGGAATTGTTCATCGTAGGGTGCTGCAACTTAGTACAGATATATATAATATCAACGCCAAACTCATGGAAAAAAAATGGGAGTTATTGGAAAAGGGGGCGCGGCAACTCCCATATAAACTCACACCACATACACACATGCTAATGTGAGGTATTTAGTTTATATGGGAGGTGCCACGCCCCCTTTTTCAATAACTCCCATTTTTTCCGTGAGTTTGGCGTTGATATTATATATCACTAAACTAAGTTGCAGCACTCTACGATGAATAGTTCCAGAGATATGTTGTGTGAAAACTTCAGTTTGTATGTGAGATGCCACGCCCCTTGCTATATCGAAATTTATCTTCATCTGTTATCATCCTTGGAGAGTCTAGATTCGATGTCCAAAATTTCAAAAATATCGGTACAGCTGTTCGTTCGAGTTGCCAGGTATCAGTCAAAAAGGTTACTAAAAGCTTTGCTTCTTAACTGTGAGAGTATTGCCCCTGTTTAAAAAATCAAATTAAATTTTAAACAGGGAAATTACATAGGTAATTTAGAAAATATTCCCCCACAGTGGTCTAGACTAAAGGAGTTTAAAAAGGTAGTAATTTGAAAATGCTTTGAAAAGGGTTGCTACCTGCTTTAAAAGCCAGGGTGTTAAACGAAAGACTGCTAAGAAATCTTCAGTTTGAAGAGAGTTGCCAGCTGTTGAAAATTTTAAATTTAAATGAATTATTAAGTTAAATAAATTACTAAAAGAGGTGATGAAGAATATATATCTGAACTGTTTAGAGGAGTTGCCAGGTGATAAAAAAATTTAATTCAATTTAATTCTTCAGGTAATTGAATTATGTATCCAAGTGTCAGACGAAAGAGCTATAAAAGATTTCGGTTTGAAAATGCTTCGCAGAAGGTTGCCACCTGATTAAAAAGGCGAATTTACTTAGCTTTTACACAATTTTAATGAAATATTAAAATATGAGTGGCAAAAGAAAGAGTGTTAATAAAACTTTAGTTTGAAAATATTTTTTTTAGGGTTGCCATCTATTCGATTTTTATTATCAGCTGTCTCGATGAAGTCAATTGGCCCCCTTG
>NW_023474196.1:0-3546 GCF_013731165.1 Rhagoletis pomonella
GTGACGCTGCCGTAAAAATATCACGCGATGTACGCGCTGATTAACAAATATATAAAAATTACACAGTTGCATGGTTGAGTATAAATTTTTGCACTTTTGCAACTGCAGCGCAGCAATGCAACGTAGTGTCGTGCACACGTGAGTGCAAGTGTACGTAACATATTTTATGAATAAATTCAAACAAGCGGATAGTTGTGTACCTCAGCAGAGATTTTTTTTCGGCAAAATATGTATAGCTCACTTTTTTCTACAAATAAAGTTTTTCACGAGTTAGAAATTGAAATGAAAACACCGGTGCACAGTGGTTCAGCAGGCGGTAAAAATTCATAAATATGTACATTGTTTAACCTGCGATTGACAGGCAATCAGCCACTACTGGTGGTACTTCATTACAGTGTGTTTCAGTGACTCAGTACTTCTAACTTTTTTGAATATATTTTATTAAAAATATGGAATTCATTGAAGAAACTCTGTAATGGAAGCACAAGACAAAGATAATTGCTCCTATCTGTATTTAATATTTTCCAATATTTATAAAAGATTATATTATTTACATCAGTTCTAAGCCAAGCCTATTTTGCCCTTGATAAATTTCTGTATTTTTTTTTTTTTGCATAAACTTTTAAAAATCTTGTCACTCAGCGCCACATTTAGTTTATTTTTTATACGAAAGCCCATTTCCTGTAGATTAAAATGATATATATTTTAGCTGCACGTTTTTGCACGTTTATTATATACTACCAGCCGAACCTTTAGCTAAATATATTATTTTTACAAGCTTTTATTTACTTTCGCCTATGTGTAATCAAATCTTACAATGAATTTTTTACCAACTTCCCATGAGCAGAGCTGTAAAACTGTGAAATCATTTGAAATTAAAAATCATCAATTTTATATTGTTATGTTTTCATTGAACTCTCCCTTATTGAATAATGCGGCTTAAAGTTTTCCAATTCTACATTCACTCAAAGTAGATACGATTGCACACATTTCCATATTCAAAGAAAGATTGAAAAAATTGAGTGACGAACGATTCACTTTTAACACTGAATAAGCACTCAGATGAATGCAGCTTTTGCTATGTGTGCACACATCCACTCAGTACCAATCAATTGATATAAATATTTTGAACACACAAAACCCACTGAAAAATACGCCAGGTTGCATTTTATTAAAAAGACTGCAAAAATTCAACACGCAAAATAGGTAATAGAGCGTTATTATCAGTTTTTTTCACTTAAATTTGTACAAGGATTTATAAGAATAAAAAATATTAATTGGAGAAATATTTTTTAGTGAACGTGTCGTTAGAATGTCATTATGAAAAATATAAATTATTAATGATTTTAACATCTCTGTTTAGAAAATTGTCAGCTTTCCAAAAAAGTGTTACCAATATACCATTAATAATGCATAATGCATAAATTAGTACATACATATATAAGTTAATATAAACTAACAAATTTAAGAGCTTCTGGTTCTAACTTTAGACATACATATACATTTCATTATTTAATTATAAAAATTTTTGATACAAATTTCTTCGTACTTTTTTTCGTCGCTATTGGGTCAAGCAGTTAATGAAGATTCGAAAATCGAATTTGTTGGTTTGTGGACATTTCCAACAAAAAAATATTTAACAAAATTCGTTGGTCTCTATTTTCATTAACATCCTTTTCCGAAAGTGCAATATTTATGAATTTATGCCCATTTCATTGAGCACGCTTTTTTTTTGGTTTGTTTGTTAACATCAAAACTACATATCGACACCTAAGTAGAAGATCGACCTATCTCGGCAGCCAGTTCGAAAACTCCCTATCTCACCCTATTTCAGAATTTTGTTGAAGAACGCCCTATCTCAGAATGTGGTTCAAAAACGCCCTATCTCGGCAAATTTTCAATATATTTTCATTTGAGATAGGGCGTTCTTCAACCAAATTCTGAAGTAGGACTTTCATAAAAAGTTTTCTGAGTTAGGGCGTTTTTGAATTGGCTGCCGAGATAGGTCGATCTTCCAATCAGGTGTTGTTGGTATATTAATAAAAAATGATTAAACATTGTCTGCTGTAACCTATTTTAGAAATAATTTATTTATTAGGATTTGCAATTTGAAAAAATCAGTTCCTTCCAATTTTGGGAATCAAACGGGACCCCACACAAGCAAAAATCGTTTTCTACAATCTTTATTAACCTGAAGGGCTAGACAACAAACAACCGCTATGCGAACAAAGTTATAATACCCATGTGCACAAATGCGCTCGGGTGTAATTATTTCTTAAAACATTATTCTAAATGTATGTTTTGAGCAAATTGATTTCAAAAGTTAGAAATATGTCCCATTTTTCAAAAATGTATAATAATAAACATGTGAGTTTTTTAGCAATTTGTTTTCTGTAATTAAGGAAATATTGAATTTTTTGAATTTTTCGAAATTACCGTTTTATGGGAGGGACCAGGTTATTGTTTAATTTTTGTATTTTCAATACGCTTCTGCCCTGCATAAAGGGAAACCCGCGTACCGAATTTTCTTCCGATATCTCAATTTTTCCTAGAGTTATCGTGTACACAAACAAACGGACAGACAGACAGATGGAGATGAACTAGTCAACTTCTCTTTTTATTCTGGGCATTTACGGTATATACATACATGTGTATATAAATGTAGTATATATCTATCTCGATTTTGGTTGTTCCAAATATCCGTTACGTGAGAAAAGTTATAGTACCCTACTGCAGAAGTGCGTAGTAAATATGTTTAAATAGTACACCTTTTAATTAATAATTAATTTAAAAAAATTTACAATGTAACTCCTCAACCCCTCTATAAAGAAAACAAGAAGCCTTATAAAATTTCGTTTTGAAAGTTTTCAAATTTGAAAACTGAAGAAAAAAATTAATAGAAAAAAAATCATATAAATTAAATTTATATATACACATATTCTGGGAAAAAATGTCTACAATCAATTTTTAAACCCTTTTCGCAATTGGTGTACTCTTGTAACCGGTAAATTTTGTTACCATCTCATAAGCTGGTAACAAAATATTGCCCCGCCCCGTGAAATATTCAATGCCAGAATTTCCACAATTCTTCATGGCTGAATTGCTGAATATATAGCATTACCAACGTTCCTAGAATCGCGGTGACATGAACAGGTAACATTTTTTGGTAATAAAATTTTCCGGTTACGTGCAGAATAGACCTTTTATAGTTCTAAAAGTCTATAATACGAAGGGACAGATGCCGGTAATGAAATTCTTAAGTTTTTTCAAGCAAGAGTTTTAAAAACTCAATTCTGTTGACACTGTTTTATATTTCTATATACAGTTCACTAGTTTCGAATCTAATATATGTAAATGTATGTATCAAGATGTGTCCTTTGTGCTCGACGGTTGCGATGTTTGTTTGGACTGATTTCGCACCAGTCATTAGCCATGGGTTAATGTCAGAAAACGTCTATACATACGCGTTGAAATACATACATATGTATACATATATGTGTTTTTTCAATTCCAGATATGTTTAAACTTTAAAGTATAAAATATATC
>NW_023474197.1:0-861 GCF_013731165.1 Rhagoletis pomonella
TACAATATTTTAACAATTATATTTGACAAAATCAAAATTATTAAAACAGCTTTAGAAAGTTTATAATGCCCAGAAGAAGCGAGAAAAGCAAATTAATGGCTGCGATTTGCGAGAAGTACGCGCAGGACGCTATGATGGAAGGAAGTGAGTCGTCAAATAAGTCATTTATGAGTTTTTTAAATTTATTTGGTGCATTTTTGTTAGGCGATGAAGATGAGGAGGAAGAGATCAGCTTCCACTGAATTTCTAGTTTTTTTCTACACAGAAACGCGTATAAAAATCCTGGGCGGACGGCTTCTGCAAATATGTACTTATATTTCCAAATTATATTTATACATATGTGTTTAAGGAAAAAACCTCAAATAGGCGGTTTTCTAAAAGAAAATCAATTAGGGACTTCTCTTCCGACACTGTCCACATATGGTTTGGTTTTCCCCGGACACGCTTAGTTTTGCACTGAATTAAAAAAGATCTTTAATAAGTTAAATATGTTATAAATTAAAGATAACTTACTCCATTGCCATGAGATGACTCCATTTTTTTTATTTAAAATTTGAATATTTTATTGTACTCAGACAAGGAAAAATGTAAATAAATAGAAATGTCTGATCCAATAGCACTCACAAATAGCAAAGTAAACATATTTTTCAAAGTTGTATTTTAATACAACAATTTTACTTGTAAAGCAAAAACAACACTTTTAAAACTGTTCTAAAAAAATAGTATGAAAGAGCAAATATGACGAATAGCACGACTTGTGAACTCCCTAAATATCTATTTTTTCTCTTAAGAAATTTATTTAGTCAGAACATATTTAAATGAAAAAATTAATTTAAGTGAGTTATAGAAAAGAAACTAAAA